>NW_008616258.1:0-1192 GCF_000691845.1 Merops nubicus
AATGTTAGAAAGAGCCTTGGTGCTTTGTGAGTACTGCTCAGTAGTAGACATGACATGGGTGTTATCAACACCCTTCTAACTCCCAGCACAAAAGCACTGCACCATGAGGGCTGCAATGGGAAAATCAGCTCAGCCAGACCCGATACACACGGTAAAATGGTTTCAAAACAGTGGCTAGCCCCGGTACATAGGAGTACCAATAGCCTATGGCACCCCAAAAACGTTGCACACCCTTTTTGTCCACTGGTGAATGCTAACAAGTATCTTTTCTGGAGTTTGTTGAACCCCTCGAGCCCAGTGGATTCCCAAATATTTTACCTCCTGAGTGGGCCCTTGCACCTTTTTGGGGTTTATTGCCCAACCATCTTTTGTTAAGACAGCTATTACAGCTGCCAGTACGTTGTTTACTGTGTCATAATCCGGGCCTTGTATAATGACATCATCAATATACTGTACAACTTGTACAGCTGTGGGTGGATTACATTGCCTTAAAGTATGATGGATGGCCTGATGACAATATGTGGGGCTATGCTTATAGCCCTAGGGAAGATGAGCAAATGTGTACTTGTTTCCTCCCCATGTAAAGGCAAATTGCTCCTGTGTTGATGGGGAAATAGGAATAGTGAAAAACACATTGACCACATCTATAACTGCTTACTAGGTGCCTGGGTGTGCCTGGACTTGGCAACCTCGGGTACTGCAGCTGTTATTGGGGGAGTTCTGCACAGTAGTCAACAGTCATTTGGCAACTCCCATCAGTTTTTTCTACTGTCCCAATTGGGCTATTAAATGGTGAGTGGGTGAATCATGCCACTCCAGCCTGTAGGTCATCAATCGTAGCTTGACTTGCAGTGTTACCACCTGGTATGCAGTATTAAGTTCACTATTTCTGTGGCTACTGGAATGTCAGCCTTTTGTTGAACCCGGCCAACCGTGAAAATTCATACGTGCAACCTGCACGTGGCACCAAAAGCCCAATATGTTCCATTTATTTCTAAAGTAGCCTCGCGGAGAGTGTCCATGCCAAGTATATATTCACCTATTTCTGCTACTAACACTGTATAAGTATGTGGATCCCAATTCCCTGCGTCGGTAAAGGTGACACGGAGCAGCACGGAGTCCCCAGGCAGGTGCAAAGGAGGAACTTTATTTATAAAAAACCCAGCTTTTTTATGCCGTTAGTCGACCATTA
>NW_008616259.1:0-9878 GCF_000691845.1 Merops nubicus
TATATATATATATATATATATGCATGTATTTATATTTTCCCTTGAAATGCTGGTTCAGCAAAGAATTAACAATGTAGAGATTTCTGGCAAAATTTTCAGTGTGGCGGTTTCTTAGTTTGAAAGTTGACTACTTTGAAAAATAAAGTAGCTTGAAATGTTACCATGTCAAATTTAATTTCTGGATTAAAAACCTATTAGAGATGATTATGTGAGAAGAGATTTCCTCCCAAGTATTTCTGTTCATGTCTCAGAGTTATCTGCATGCCAGGAGGCAGTGTAGCGTTCCCGCTAGTTTTAAGCTAACTTAGGTACAAGACATTTGAGCTTTCTATACAGCTCCTTAACCACAGTTGTATATTCCTCAGTGGCTAAGTATTGTTTTTTCCACACTGAACTACTGACTGTCCTGGCTGCACTGCCAGGAGGTCCTGAAGAGGTTTGCATGTCTTTTCATTGCAGTAAACTTACTACCATGTGTGACTTCAGTGTAGCCTTACTCCTAGCCCTCTGATGGCTCGTGCTACCTGCATGAGTCAAAATGCCTCTGAAAGAGCAATGCAGGAAGGATAACTAATGGGTTTAACTAATGTCTTTCAGGACAGTGTATCTCAACAGAAGGTCTGTTGTCCTTCTGCAAGTACTGCTTTTTGCTGCTCTGACTGTTGTTAATGAAGCTGCAGCTCGCTTCTGTCTACCCCTGGTTTCCGGTGTCTGGGTTGGTTTGAGGTTGAGAGTGGTTTCCTGTTTCTGTGCAGCTCTGGGGTAGTCTAATTGAAACGACATGTCAGCAAATATGTGTCCAGAGTGGCTAAGGAAAGAGCCAAGGTCCAGTTTTTTGCAATAAAGTGCCTGAATATAGAAATCTCCATAGAAATACAAGAAGAATCAATAGGCTGATGTTTCATGTGAACAACAATATTTGTCTCCTTTGGGGAAGGCTGGGCAAGTGCATGAAGGGGAGTACAGGCCTCCTGCAAGTAGGACAAGACAAGGAAAAAGCCAACAGGAAATATTAATGACAAGGGAAAATCTGTTCTTTAATTGTCCTCTTGGTTTCATCCAACTTGACTCTGCATGTATGAAAAGAGAGAACTGAATGAGGAAAAATACTAAATCTGTATTTCACATTCTTAAAAATGAGTCCATCAGAAACAGCTTCAAGTTCATACATTAAGCAAAGAAACTATTACCAAAAAAAAGGATGATTCCAAGTATTGCTCAGAGTTATGACGTGGGTTTTTTGGATAGCGAGGGAAACCACGGTCATTGTGTGTTACTTTGCAGCTACCAGTCTTTTGGATGCAGAATCTTCTTTTTGACATATCTTAGGAATCCAAACAGACAACAGAAATTCATTGTTTCATTAAAAATGCATACATAAAAACAAACGGTGGACTTGGTTCAAAATAGCTGACAATCTAAGGTATGGATCTTGCATTCAATTAGTTGGAAACATGCCTACTCATGCTTTCTTTTACACAGCGTAAACCCTTCAAAGGAAATTTGAATCAGCATTCAAAACTAAAGCGGTGTCTAAGTCTTTGCAGATCTTACACCTACACAGTGGCAATGTTACTGAACACTTACTCTTCCATATTTACTGATGGAAAAGCACATAGTCTTGTTGCTGCATTGCTCCAGTTCAAATTTCAGTGTGGTCAAGGGTACTCAGGAGTACCTTCTTCCCTGCAGAGAGAAGTGTGGAAGAGCATATTGATACACTGGAGAGAGTCTGAGATACGTATGGAACTGCCATAATATGGTCTCTCCTCAGTCCTGAACGACACATCATTGCTGTTTACCTGGATCAGGAATTTTTTCCTTTTGCCTTTACCCAGAGTTCTTAGGAGATTTTCTGCTTTCCCAGTCGCTTTTTCTGAATCCCCTGAATCACCACTTGTCACAGCATACTGGGCATAGTGATTTCAGCATGTTAGATGAAGGAAGTATTTAAGTCCTTTATAGATGTCTGTTTGATAGGTAGTCTAACTACAAAGAGACGGGAGAGAACACCCAGGTGTTCTTCTAAGAGTTATGTGGCAGACTGTGGCCTGTATTGATTTTCTTCAAGGTCCAAACCAGTTTTGGTTACAGTTTTCCCTCTAAACCATGCATAGAGTTACTTCAGTCCTTATATAGGTGAGATGAATTTTGGATTTCAGTGCCTAAACTATAGATAAATCAAAGGAAAAAATCTGAAGTCAAACCCACATCTCCTTTGTCTCAATATTAGGCACATGAGCAATTGTCCTTTGTTCCCTGTTTCTTTTCCTGAATGGTAAAAGTTGAGATGGATCCAAGAGAGACTGGACAAGTTTATGAAAGAAAAATCCTTTGAAGACTGCTAAATATGCAGAAACCACATCTAACTTGAAGTCCCATACTGAAAACAGTTGGTGTCTGAGAAAGTACTAGATGGAAGTAGCATGTATGCTTGTTTGCCCTACTCTCCATCTTTCTTTGCCATCTGGTAAAGACTAGACTTAATTTTTTTTTTTTTTTTTTTTCAAGTTGAGGTTGTGGCTTATTCAGACACCCTTTCGTTTTATTTTTTTTTTAACAGAAAAAAAATCCTATTCCTTCTCTTATCATAAACCAGATGTTTTTGATGTTATTCTGGATCCCCTTTTTTCACACCAGAAGACAGCATCACAGACTGTACAGGAACATATTCTTCATAAATGCTGTCTTGATGGTGGTGGAGATTGTCTCAGTATTCCTCTGATTCTGCTACAGATTTGAGATTCATCAATGCTGGAAGAGGTCCAGACCCTACTATATGTCTTGACCCTGCTTTACTATGGAAGACCCTTATTCCCACTTCCCTGCAATCAGTCTTTTGTTTGTTGGTTTGTTTTTTTTCTCCTTTCCTCTTGTCCAGTGGGCTCTTCAACTTCTATGTCTTATGTGGTTTTTTTTGACCAGGTTCTGCTGTGTGTCATTCTGTCATCCTTTGAATTAATTCAGAGCTGGGCATTGGGGAAGAGGCCCCTGATTTTTTGAAGAAGACTTGTGCCTACTGAAATGGTCCACTCCTCTATGGACTGCACTTCCTGATGGGTCTTTTGTGCTACCCAGCATGATTATTCCCTTCATTCTTTGGAATATCAATCTGTTTATTATTTTAGCAGGGGTGTCTATTACATCCTCCATCTTTTCTGTCTGAGGCATACATGGCAGTATAAGTGTTTTGGGCTATCAGAAGCAATAGTGTTATTTATGTAATCATAAAAGGGGAAAAGTATCCTATGGTTCTGCTCAGGCTTGTACTATCTTGTGCTAAAACTGAAAGACCTGAATCCTACCTTGTTAAATCCAAATGGACTTCCAGTTGTGAAATACAGTAATTGAAAATGTTATTCTTAGAAAAATGAAATAGATTTGTGTAAACCTTTCTATACTATTATGGTAAATATGATTTTATTTTGTTTGATCAATATATTTTAGGGAGAACTTGCTGTTTCTTTTTCTTTTAGGGACATATCAGTTTTGCTCATCACTGGAAATTTCTGTCAAGAGCAGCAGGACGATTGACCAACTTTGTGTTGTATTCTGGAGAACTGTTAACAGTCTCATCTCCTTCAAAACCTTCCACAAACCAGTTCAGCATTTGAGCCAGGTCACATATACAGAAGTGGTTAAATTCACAAATACCTCAGTAACACAGACAGTATATTCACATGATTGTTGATGTGTAGTGGAATGGTATACTGGCTAAAGACATTCTTCTACATCAGTGAATATGGAGTTAACTGCATGCATGGAAGGTGCACCTTGCTTCTCCTTGAGCAGATGTGGTGTGTGAGGGAATGATGAAAAAGTCTGTGAGACAGAGGGAGATAGTATTTGAGAAATTAACCTTGATTTTAGGAAACCATCTAGCCAACCAGGATCTGATTACCAGACTGAACCCTGGAGTGAGAGTTTTGTTATTCCATGCATGTCGTCCTTCCCCTCCCTTCCCCTCCCCCCATTTTTTCTTTCCCCGATAATATTTTGTGTTGATTTCTGGTTATAAATACTGTCCCCGGAATTATAACTGAACTTGACTGAATCTGTTTTTTCTGGATCACTTCATTTGCTTGCACTATGTAAGCCAATGTTTTGGCTGATTTGATACCTGGTAAGAAGGACAACAGGTTAATTTTGAAAAAACAGAATGGAGATCAAAGAAATCAGAAGAATACAACTTTTTGTTATGTCAGGAATAGAATGCATAGAAATAGGAGACCCTTGGGCCTCTATTGATAAGGTTGTGGCAATATTTGCCAACCCACTTCTACTTTTGCTAAAACACAGATTTTCTCTTTGTCCTAACAGACAAATTTTTGATTACTCTTTTCAGTCTATCCTCACTTGTTTTCTAATGGGCTTGGGATATTTTTAATTTTTTTTTTTTTTTTTTATTTGGCAAGGGTCTGGGAGATCCATCACCCCAAATAAGTGGACTTCAAAGGTCGAGAGTGCACTTACCCTTTTAGTTCTTCTCGTGAGAGCTCTGAGCAGCAGGCACAGCAATCTCTGCGTGGACTCAATGATATTTCCTCACAGTGTAGCCAGAATCTTAATGTCTGCAGAATAAAACAGAATTACCAGTGTTCCCCCATGAATGTCCTACACCTTGAGAGGCCACAACCAGCTACAGAGCCGTTAGCCACATGGCTGAGCACTAGCAGTAAATGCTTACTTCGATTGTGGCAACTGCCACTCAGAAGGGACGCATTTAATCTTGAAGGATGGATGTCTCAAGACATCTCCTCCAACTGACACAAAGTCTCTGGATGCAGGGAAGGGTGCTGAAGGGTTCTATACATAGACGGTTTTTCTCTAAAAGTGGGATAAGTGGAGAGAATTTGAATAGCTGCTAATAATTTAGCTTGAATATTTATCAAGCCCTTATATCTAACGAAAATGGCTAGTGAATGCATACAGAAAAAAGTGAAACCTGACAACATAGAATATCAATAACACAATAAAGAAAACTCCCTTTTCTCATTTTGTCTATTGTTTGTGCATAGGCATTAATAATATTTGCCTATTTGCTTAGAAAGTGGTTTCATTAAGCCATGCAATATAGGTGATGAGAACCCAGAATTAAAAAGCTATAGAAATCTCCTTTGGGACCAACACTCCTGAAATAGATGGCCTAGGAGAGAGGGAGGGTGAATGAATTACTGCTGCCTATGGACCCCAGTGAGGCCTTCTGGACACCATCAGTTTCCCTTCCTTATTCTGTCAGAACCTGTTGCTAATCATTGATAAGTAACCTGTAAGAAAATGGGAATAACAGTGAGATTTCTTGGAATATAGACAGCAATTGAAGGCAAGTGTGAGTAAAATGGGTACAGTTTTTCAACAGCACCAAAGGATCTAAGGGTCACCATAACGATTTAAGCTGCAAACTCATCCAGGCAATTTCGAAAACTGTGGGAGAATTCTTACAACATTATATAAAATACATTTTTAAAGCCTTTCCTACTGTCACTTGTTTTGCGAATTTTAAAAGTATATCCTGAAGGTATAATAAATACTGTGCAACCTGATCTGAAGGGAACTTTAGGTAACGTACTGTAAATGCACATACACACACACGATTCTTTCTCAATATATTGGCCTATTTACTTCAGTAGTTACCTGCTTAAGACTTGCAGTTATATTAAGTAAAATAGTGTGCCTTGGCTAATACATTTTCAGAGAGCCTATTTGTTTTACTGAAGAATTTATTGCAGCAGTAATAACTGTCAGAGTGAAAGCGTGGTTAAAGTGCTAGAGACATGACCAACTGCAAAGGGTATCTATCAAACTATTGACTTCCTGCCAGTGCTGTTGTGAACTCCTTTGTCATAAACTCAAGCACCCAGAATTGAAACCTCGATCAATGAAAGGGGAATCTGGTATCCAGCTCTTTTAGAGAGGGCATCTCTTCTGTTTGACCCATTAGGACACAAATAACAGTTTTTATACAGCGTAGGCTTGATTTACAGCAAGCCTTCAGGTTACCTAGTGACATTTATATTTTAAACGCTGTGAACAGCTTTTTAACTCTGAAAGAGTTAAATGCGGAGCTCCCAGTTGCACTCTAACAAAAAGTTTTAGTTTTGTAAACCACAAATAGAAATTTCGTTACACTGTGTAGTTATTTGCCATGCAGAATTTTATTTCTCTTTCTATTGTTTTTTTATTGATTTCGTTTCACTTTTAACATTCTGATACAATGGAGAATATGGTCTTGTCTGAAAATGCTGCTGACTGCTGTTGCCTCAGCATTCCCAAAAGCGGTATGCTTGACAGCATGACTCTGTCCTCTATGGACACAATTCACCTATTCACTCTCCCAAGTCTCTCTGTCTCTCAGAGCTTGTATTCACCTGTGGCTAGCAACTTGCTTAATAATTCCACAATATTATGATAAAATTTATAGCAACAGCTTAATAAAAATGCAAATCTCCCTAGATGTCTTCTCCTCACTTTTGTTAAGATCAGACTGGCTTGATGGGGTTGATCAAGTTATGGACATAGTATTTTTGTTTTTTAAATGTTCTGGTGGGTGCCCTACACTCTTCTGTCCCATGAATGGGACAACAGGCAGTGCTAGCCGGGGTATTGAGCTGTTGTATGTTCTTAGACTGTGTTACTTAGTGTAGCAATGTGAACGCTGAAGCCAGTGCTTGCCAGCTGCTCTGTGTACAATAGTAACTTTTAGCTGGATTTTGATTCATGTAAAGAAATTTGAATATGGTTGTTTTTCTTATTTTAGAGTTCCAGTAGAAGTGAGGGGTAGACATCAGCTTGATTTGTCATCACTTGCTGCAGTCTATTTTCTTTTTGGAGGCTGGTAGGAAGTGCTCATTTTTATTATGCCTTTCATATGTATTTCCTATTTTCACAAGGGGAAATTTTCACTGAAAATTGAGTTCTGCAGTGCTGTTAGCTTGATCATTACAGTATCATTTCAATATGTTTTGCTTCAGTGCAAAATTTCACAAATATGTTCCATTCTTCCATCAGCAAAAAAAAACCCCAGCCTAGGTAGATTGTTGCTATATGTAGTAGAACAGTCTTCTACCTCAGAGGAGGAACTTTTCACCTGTGTCAGAAACAGAACTTTTCCCTTGATAGATGATATTTTTTGTGCCATTTGTCTGAAGCAAGGTGATATATTGCAACACAGGAATGAGACAGAAGTTTAGTGCATTCTAGATGTTATACAAAAGACATTGCCAATTTCCATCTTTGCATAAACCCTTTTCCGTGCGTGCCATAGTTCTTTTTTTTATTTTTAATTAAAAAAGAGTGTCTTCAGACACTGATATTATTTTTTTAAATTTAGATGTATATTCCACTTATATGATATGTAATTCCTTAGCATGAAGTGGTTGATGGTGCTTTTATGTGTCTGTTGCAAAGTAAAATTTTTGTGTGTACCAGCAAATACAGTTCCTACTTTCATTTTAGTAGTTTAAGGAGTGTAACATATGCAATTTTATCAACAGCTCTTGAATAGTCCTGCTGTGCATTAGGCCATTTTATCTGCTGCAGTCTGGATCTGATTTGCTCATCCTCAGTCATATGATTGTCATCTCTGACTATTCCATACAATCAGTTTCAGTGCTGCTTGGGTTACACACTGAAAATGATGTGTTCCTGCAAAATTAGGTGCTACAATAACCATTGTCATAAAGAAGATGAGATGAGTTGTCTCATTTTTGTGTTCAAAGTGTTGTGTCTTAGGCTCAAACAAAAAATGGTTTTGGCATAAATATGAACCTTTAAGTGAATTGTTGTTGAAACATGCAGGAAAATTTGAGTCAGTGGTATGATTTATCATTGAAAAGTAAACTGTAGTGCAGTATTAACCCCTGCAGTGAGAAGGATCATGTTGTGGGAGCCTTTCCTTCATGTTTGTGTTTTCACTGCTCAGATCCATACAAGCCACAAGTGGGTGCTCCTTCCAGCAAATCCAGATTCCTCTTAACATTTGCTGATGATGTGGTTCAGGTGTGTTATTCAGTCAAAAGCAAACATCTAAGCATCTCTCAACAGCACTGTGCCATTAGCACAGTATTTTTGTTTTAATTACAATGAGTGATATGCTACTAGTAAGCATACATATAATGTTTCTTTCTGTAGACTTGAGGCTTTTATGGTTTGGCTTTTAAATTTACTCTCTTTACAATCAATAAAGTGTACTATAGGCTCAATAAGACCAAAATTAACTTCATACAATTAGCTATAATTCAAAGAATTTGCAAAGCAAGTCCTTTACTCACTGTTTGCATTAAATTACTAGAAAGTAACTAGAAGGTAGGGCAGAATCAGATCAGACCATTCAAAACTAACCGGTATTTTTTTTGCTCCTCCAAATGGTTTCCGTTTATCCTATAACTTGAGAATATATATGAAATGGTCATATTTTTCATATATATATATATATATATGTATATATATGAAAAAAACCCTACATCTTCTCAGCCTGTGCTCTGTAAGGATATTTATTTGGGTGCCTAATCTGAGCCTTCTGACTGGGAGTCATACCTGTGCCTCCTGACTCAGGAATCTTAGGGACTAGCTCTGGAATGTGGAGAGCTACTTCAGAGTGAGATGGGGCAGAACACACATCAAATTTTCAGGCATGTTGGCTTGTTGAGACATGGGTCTCAGCTGGAGAGTTAGGCTGCCAAGTGTGGTGCCACGGAGGCATGTGCCCCAGTACAGAGGATGCACCCTAACAGCTCAGGAATGGGTGTGGAGCAAGAGCCATGGTTTGACAAGCCCTCATCAGAAGCTCATGTGCTGTTTGCCTGTGCTAACAAAGCTTCAAAAATTGTCTTTCCTCTTTAACTAAACGTTTTTATTACCTTGGCCAGCACTGACAAACCAAGCTGAGAACTGAGTGATAAAGTAAACAGCATGAGTGATGTTTATTGCTGTTCTCAAATAACGATAGCAATTTTTAAAATGATTTTTCACCTAAATAGTGTTTCTCTAAAATCATGTAGTAGTTCAGGCTGATATTAAGACCTAAATTGATGCCAGGGGAGTTGTCATTTGAAACAGAGATCATATATTTTATTTCTAAACCCTTTTTTCTGGAATTCAGTGAGTATGCAGAAGGTTGTCACTGTTAACATTCACCCACATTTGATTTTGTAGATTCTTAACAAGTCTTTTCCAACTAATGCCTTTACAAATGAAAGAAATGTGTAAATAAGGCAGAGTCACAATAAACATGACAGGTTAAAGACAACTGAAATACGTTTGTCCATGTGTCTGTTTTTTTTAAAAAAAAAAAAAAAACAAAACCAACTCTTAAATTTTCTGAACAGAAAGCAAAATTAAGTCAGCAGTTAAAGGTTCATACTTCTTTCTGGTATTTTTGGTCACTGTCTCCAGAATTTTTTCAAGCTGTTGTTTCAGAGTTTTGGCTGACAAAAATTGAGAAAATATGCATGGATAGAGTGTTTCAGATGCTAAATTAAATGGTGACATGTTAAAAAAACAGTGTATATATTTTCAGCCTAGAGCTCCTAGAGTTACTCTACAAAATTCTACATTAATATCTTACTCAGTTTCTGTGATTATATCCTTTATATCAGTGAATGTCATGGCTGCCAGGTAAAATAAAACCATCCAATGTGTCCTCTTACAATTATGCCAAACCTAATAACGTGTGAGAGTTGGTCCACGTTTCTGCGGAGCCAGCGCTGCCAGCCCATCCTCGCAGACTAATGTGTAATCAATACATCTTTCACCGGCGACCAGAGCCCTAGTCAAGCATGCAGAGACGCCAGTCAATAAATTATAGCCGGGGGTCACTGCCACGGCAGCCTGGCGCCCTCGGGTCGCACAGCTTCGCTTTGGACCTGGCCACCGCTCTT
>NW_008616259.1:9909-61913 GCF_000691845.1 Merops nubicus
CTGGCAGCCACGGGTCAGTGCAAGGTCAAGTTTATGCCCAGCAGAGTTTTGGCCTCTCAGATGCTGTTTTGCTGCTTCTGACACTGACCATTAATTCTCCTCTGTTGTCACATTTAACCCTTCCCTGTCACCACCTGCACAACCTCAAGTTGGCCCCTGTCATGCCTGGGAGGAATGCCTTCTCCTGAATCGACCCCTGTAGAACTCCTGTTTTGCAATTACTATATTCAGATTTTAGCTTTTTTTTTCAGTCAAAAGTAAAGGGGATGCAGTTGTTGCACTTGTCAGAAATTTCTAAAGTCAGGGAAGGCTACAAATGCTCGCAAAACTCAAGTTCAGGGTGTCTCGTTTGAC
Source organism: Merops nubicus (assembly GCF_000691845.1). Lineage (NCBI taxonomy): Eukaryota > Metazoa > Chordata > Aves > Coraciiformes > Meropidae > Merops > Merops nubicus. Next base: position 10,264 of record NW_008616259.1, read on the forward strand.
ACACAAAAAGGCCCAGATAAGTAAGCTTGTCTCACAGGGTGTCAGGAGTGCCTACAAGTGTAACATACATATGTACTTGATACAGACTTGGAAAATTAATATTAAAGTACCCTGAAGATAATTTAAGCTTTTGGTCTTACTCTCCAATAGCTTAAATAAAGATATGACCTCAGAATCTTGAGGTTTCACCTAAAACTCACGGTGAAATAAGTATAGCATCATGAAACATCCTCACACTACCTTATTGTCCTCAAATGAGAAGGAAGTACTTATCAAAGCAAGCCTTGGGAAACCTCCCTCTCATAAGATTTGTAAAATTTTAAACCTCATTTGTGGACCATAAAGTTCTGTACAAGCTCAGATACGCAATATATATTTGACCTGCTGAGTACATTGCCACAGGAGATAGCCAAGTAAAATAATTTGACTTGAGTAAAAAGGGGCAGATACTTTTATGATCACTAATAACATTTTTATAGCTATGAAAGCTAAGATAATAAGGATAATCAAATCATACGTTTCAGGACATAAGCTACATAAGCTGATTATAGTACCAGCAATGGTCAGGAAGGAATTTTACCTTTTGTCACAAAAAAAAAAAAAAAAAGCACAGTGACTAAAATTATATTTTAAAAGAACGTAATCATCTCAAAGTTGGACACTGACAGCTGTAGCACAATAGACTAGGGCAGGGCTGATGGCTACTCTGGTATGAGAAAATATTTGATTAGCTTCTATATTCTGGTGTCTAAAAAACACCTTTAAGGCTTAGACTTGTCAATCCTATTACCTCTCTGCCTGCCTTCTGTACTCTCTCAGTAATACCAGGCCCCATACCTTCAGTCATATTGTCTCTGACTGTGCCTTTTTTGGAGGGAACTCCCATTCCAACAACATTACTTTTTTTTTTTTCTCAATAACCATGATTTTACCCTTTCATCCTTTAAAGTTGTTTCTTTTCTACAAAGTAAAAAAGGCCATGTTGTGTACATTCTCATGTGAGATTCCCTCCACTTTGCATACCTTGTCCCATTTGAAGCAGATGGGAATCTACTCAGAAGCTCATATGTAATCCACAGGACCCAGGCAGGAGATGGACCTTCACAGCACAGTGTTTTTTAGGTTGTGTCCTGCTTCTGCCTTGGAAACTCACTGACCTCTCCACGGAGCAGCATAGTTTTGCAGTGCCCCTTACTCAGTCTTCTACTGGGCCTAACTATTTAGCACCGCGTGAAAGAAAACTATGGTTATGGAAAGTATTAACTTAGAGCACCACCTAAGAATAATGATGGTTCTTTTACGTAGTGTACAAGTCTTGAAAAAAATATTTGCACTGTTAATTTGTATATGCAACAGCTTTTGAAAGACATCCTGTAGTTAGCAGTCAGTGTTTGATCTTTTTCCTATTGTTTCTAACTAGAAGCTATCTGCAGAAAAAGCTTCTAGGAAACTATGGATAGACAGGATGAGGTTTCAGGACAACTGTGTGCTTTCTGCAAATTCTAGAACAGACGTGCATGTATAAGGTGAGTTATACTTAAAATGTTACTTTAGCAGTGAAAAGTTAGATACCTTCTGGACTCTCTCCCATGTCAACAGAGTGTCTGTGTCAGCTTCAAAATGTGATTTTTTTTTTTAAAATATCTCTGCACATACTATACATACTGTATACCTACAGTAGGACAAAGTGTCCCTCTTTCTCACCAGCTACAGCGAAGCCTGAACAATCAGATCATACTAAACTCTAAAACTGAAGAATTTAAGTTAGGTGAGAAAAATCACAGTATCAGTGTATACACTCCTTCTCTGGAGTCCTGCTGCTTCTCTGCACTTAGAATTACCTTACAAACAAAGGGTAGTTATGGTGACTGCAAGAAGGAATTATTCTCTAGAAGCTACCCTCACACTGAAGACAGGCTATCATAAGAGTCCACAAACAAACCAAAAACACCCAACAAGAATCTGCATTCAAAACTAAAACAGACTAAGACATTCAAGGAATGACAGAGAGGCTGCTGCTGAGATGAAACTTTCATCAACAGGAGCAGAGTCGGCTGGCCTGACACCTTAAGATGAATGAGAGTGGCATGTCATCTGCATCTTCCCAGAGCATTTGAATTTATTTGTGGGAAGCAAATATTAAGTTACATAGAACAGCATATTTTTTCCTGCGGATCCTAACTGTAGGGTGAGAACAATTTGTCTCCACTCTGTCATCCCTCCATCCACCTGCCTCCTCAAGAAAATCATTAGAAAATTAAAGATGATGTTAAATCTAATCTTGAAAAGATCTGGCAAATGTATGTCCAACTGAACAACACCCACTGTTATATCAAACTAATTTCTCATGCTCAGATGGTGTAGCTGAAGCAGTACTTATAAAAAGCAGAAGTTTGAATTGGTACATTTGGTATCTGCAGACAGGATTATTCACAAGTGCTTGGGACTGGTGCTAGAGATGGCTTTTGTCAGGCAATGGAAAAGAGCTGTATATAGGTGTGTTTAGGAAAGAAGGGATGGGTTTTGGCCTTTGCAGAAAAAAAGTCTGTTGAGGGATGCTACTACATTGATTCCAGAATAACAATTGGAGTGACTGAATATATAGAGGAATAGAAATAGAAGGTCACATTTGTCTTCAGTGCTCTGATACCAAACCCAACATCTATTGCTTGAAATAAACTAAGCTGCTCAGTGGCAACTGGACACCTCTGGTAGTACGATATGCTCATCAGCTTTAGGTACTTGAAATACTGCTATACCCTGTCTAGATTTCCTGTTTCCACGTATATTTATTGAAACTTATAAAATCTAGCTCTACTAAACCAGAGCACTTTACAACAATATACCGTCATTGCTTCACTCTTTGTTTTCTGCCAAGATAAACCTCAGGAATAATGTGATAATAAACACTGAATTAGAACTCAGAAATAACTAAGTTTTCTACAATATAGATTTGGATGTTTTAAGATGAATTTATGTTAGTATGCTTGCACGGATGCTAATGAACTAAAGTGAAGTGCTGTGTGAAATTTGTTGGTGAGTTTGAGACAGTGGATTAAATTTAGAAGGAAAATTGGTACAGGAATTAAAGAGACATGAAAGAAAAAATGCAGTGGGGGAAATCAGGATAGGAACAAAGAAGGAGTGCTTATCTTATACTTGGGTTCACTGCTGAGGAAGCAGAAGTTTTAGAGAGAAGGTGCATACAAGAAGCTCCTAGAGCTATGTTAGAAGTCTGCTTGCCTGTAGGGCTAAGATAAAATAAGGTACAAAAGCTTGTATGAAAATGTCTTTTTTTTTTTTTTTTTTTTTCCCCTCCTTACCAAAGGAAGATGGGGACACAGAAACATGTATGCCTAGAAGGTCTGGAACTAATGTGGAGAGGACACCTGGCATAGCAGGGGCTAAGATAAAGAGAGGCCACAGGAACTGGAAAAGGGAGAGACCGAGAAATAGTGTAGTAAAGCACAGCTAGAAGTTAAGTTATAATACATGGTAGAGACAGCTGTTTGAAAGTGTGACCTGATAAACAACTGTAATGAAGGGTGTTAAAATGGATATGAAATTTTCTTGTGATGACATTAGTGGTTGGCATAAACCTAGTGTAACAAACACTAGAGTTCCAAGTGTAATTCTGAGGAAATAAATGGATTATATCTTGAAGGAAAGATATTTTTGATCAACGGAGAGAGGTTAGAAGTGGCAGAACATTGAAATGTCAGGGGCCTTGAAAAAAATAAAAAAGCTGGGGGCAGTCTATTGATGCATAGTTAAATAGTCAACATAGAATGCTCATATGAATAGACTGTAAGAAGATATTTTCGTAACAGTTGATATAATAAAGATATGCCTCACAACATTTTTGAGTTCAAAGTACAACAGATTCTAACTGATTGGATAGAGGCATATAGGCTGCAAACAGCTTTGTGTGTCGCAATTTGAGAAGTCACTTCACATAATCAAGAAGACGAGTTTGCATTCTAAAAATTTATATATTCCAGTATAGTCAGAAGTAACTCCATGCCAGAAGAACTGAGGAGAAGCAATATTACAGCAGTACTACCATCAACCCTAATTAGGAAAGGTTATTGCTTTTCCATAATCCATTCAAATATACCTCTGCAAAGTGGAGAAGGTTGGCAGAGAATCACCTCTACACCTAATCCTTTTCCATCCAAACACTTACTTATTCTCACTCCTGGATGAGTAATGTGTTGGTAACGTCTCTTTCTCAATTTGCCAAATAAACAAACCCTACAACCTCTACATTTCTAAAACATAACCTCACAAAGTAAAACAGAAAAGATCCCACAGTGAAAATATTAAGAGCAGTATTGGGGGAAAAAAAAGAAAAAGGAGGAAATTTGTACATTAAAATCATGGATTGTTTGGGGTTGGAAGGCACCTTTAAACTTCACCTAGTCCAACCTCCCTGTAGCACCTAGGGATATCTTTAACTCAATCAGGTTGCTCAGAGCTCAGTCCAACCTGACCTTGAATGTTTCCAGGGATGAGGCTTCTACTACCTCTCTGGGCAATGTGTTTAAGTGTTTCACCACCCTCACTGTAGAAATTTTTTTCCTTATGTCTACCCTCTTTCAGTTTTAAACCATTACCCTGGACCTGTCACAACAGACCCTGCTAAGAAGTCTGTCCTTGTCTTTCTTATAAGCCCCCTTTAAGTACTGAAGGATTGCAGTGAGGTGTCCCTGGAGCCTTGACTTCTGTAGGCTGAACAGCTCCAACTCCCTCAGCCTTCCCTCACAGGAGAAGTGTTCCATCCTTCTGATCTTTTTTGTGTCCCTCCTCTGGACCTGCTCCAACAGGTCTGTGTCTGTCTTGTGCTGAGGACTCCAGTGCTGGACACGATACTGCAGGTGGGGTCTCATCAGAATAGAGTAGAGCAGAGGAGAGGAGCAGAATCACCTCCTTGAACATGCTTCTTTTGATGCAGCCCAGGGTACAATACAGCCCCCTGAAATATGGAGTTACCTGAACTTGGATTTACAGTGCAGCCACATTTCTTGTTCTCACTAAAGTGAGTTACAAACCCCACTGCTCCTAAATACCTCAACTGTATGAGACAACTAGCTGTAAGTGGCTTTTATAGCCTTCCATAAGGTTTTTTAGTAAGCTCTGATCTTTAAAAAAACACTGAGCAGACACAATGAAATTAGTTAAATGAAAAGAGAAAGCATTAACAACGAATTTCATCTTAGTGTTTAATTACCTAGAGGCCATGTAAGAATAGACTAAATATCAGCACAGGGTTCTTGATTACAATCTCAGAATAGATGGGCATTTTTATCTTGAAAGGATGACCACCTTTATCTGTAGTTTTCCAGCTATCATGACTGATCTATATCTTCTTTATCCAGGCTAATCAAGTACAGAAAGTTTATTAAGATAATAACACTGAAAGTTATCACCAGTTATGCTCTCTAATCTTGATGCAGTTTTGCTGTGTGCTGCATTTCAAGGGGTCTGTGAACCAACAAAGGCTAAAGTTTGAGGGGTATCATTTATAGGTCTACAATGATTTTTTTTTTTTTTTTTCAGCAACAAGCAACTTAAAACCCAGTTTAAATTGATGGCAAAAGGTTATTGTCATAACAACTCCAACAGGTTAAACACAGGCTCTGAAAACAGGGTAGAAGGTAGAAATCTTCCCCCAGGACAAGCAGGTTTCTGAGTCTCCTACTGATGTTATTTTCCTGGTGCTGCCCACTAAACTGCCTTCTACAAGCGTCAAAGAAAAGATTCAGCTGGTAAATATCAGAATGCTCACAGTATCAGAATCTATGTCAAATGATGTAAACGAAATGCTACACACAGTGGATATGTATCCAGGAGAGCTGACTGTCAGTTTTAGCATTTGCTTTTTTAATGCATGTACATTCTAAACATTGTCAAAAGAATTCCTTACCAATTTTATTTTTTTTTTAGGAAATCTAGTTTTAAAGATTACAAGTATTACCCAAGAGATTTTGAGTTTGAATTTACTTTTAAACAAAATTATGTGATGTGAGATGTCCTCCATAACATGAGGATGACTGCATTTTTGCATATTTGTAGAGGATCTGTTGATTTTGGATAAGCTGTATTTTTAATACAGCACTATGTTAAGGATCAGATTACTACATGATGCTTCAGGTGAAGAGACAGCTTTACAACAAATAGAGGGGTAGTGTTTTAATACTCTGAAAAAAAAAAAAAAAGATCTTATGTTTTAAACTTTAGCTTTTCCCCCCACAAAAAAAGTCATAAGGTATGTGTACTGTTGCTATTTGAATAGTAGAACCCTATCTTGCTTTTGGAGGTTTTTCTTGAAGAGATGTCTTGATGTCTGTACAGCCATCTACATGCATGTAGAATGGGGCACAGTCTGTATCAGTTGTTGTAGCATTTCTTGCCTGGCCTAAAGTCAGAAATTCTTGAGGAGATCAGCTATGGGGCTTTTTACTGAAAGATCAATGCTTAAATAAAATCTGTGTGCTGATTACACATCTCCACATTCAATCAATGAGTCACTGAAATTCCATAACAAGCTAAATATTGATGACCAGAAAATAAATGTGTACAATTGCACCACATTGTTTTTTCTCTTCCTCTTTGTACTTTCACCCAGCCTTAATAAATATGAGGTTGTTACTGCCAGTTACACTACAAGTTACCAGTTATTGTGCTGTAAAGTGCTACTGTTAGCTGTTATTGATCATGCCTATCTTTTTAATTATTGACGTGACCTGAGGCTTGGTTTGGTCAGCCATGCAGGTCATTCTTCCACCTTAATGATGTGAAATTTTATTGTCAGGGTGAGGGAATCACAGTGCCCACAGTTTAGTGCTCTTTTACCTGTCAGTTATTCCCCAGAGTATAGAACAGCTATAGTCAATTAAATATCAAATCTGGAGGTCGTCTTTTTCATGACCTCTTTGTGACTGAAACATAACAATAGAAATCTTTTATAATCTTGCCTTTCCTGTGAAAGAAATTGTATATTAAAATTCATAGGTAGTGTCCGAAAAAGACAGGTCTTTTTTCACTAGAGACAATTTGGGAACAGAAGAAAAAGCATAGTCATGTTGTTGGAGATAATTTTAAATTTAAAATGAATTTGAGCAGAACTACTCAATCTGAGTCAGATTGATTCTCAGTTTTGACATGTGTTGGTTTTACAAATGAATGAGTCTCTTTTTCAAAAAACAGTGGTAAGAGAGAGTAAAATTTGGGTCCTGATCAGAATATGACCAGTGATGGCATAGTGGTGCCAACGGTGGAATGAAGGTTAATGTATCAACTACTTAGTGTGTTGGCACCACAGATGAAAATACTGCTATATATTAATGAAGCATCTTTTAGGAACTGCCCACATTTTGTACCATGGAGAGTGCTCTAGGCAGTATGTGTTACACTCCAAAGTTAAGCCTTATGAATATTTTTTCCGAGGAATTTTTCAAGAGCTTCCAACAACCATTCATTATCTTGTAACTTAACATCTTACTAATATTTGAGATTTGTAACCCCTTAACCCTTTTTCTGCTAAAATATTAAATAAATCACATTTTTCTTGCTCCACCCCTTCCTAGAGCTCATAGGAAGTGGTTTCAGCCTACAATTTGTTGCAGTCAAATACATTTTTAGAGAAATAATGGCTATTTGGTTTGTGATCATATATAACTCTCATATACCCTTCCCTTACATTGACATTTTATGTATTTTTATATATATATATTTTAAACATCTTTATCATAGGAAGAGGCAAAGGAATATTTCAAGAAGAGGTTTTTGTTCATGTCATTGCAGGGTTGTTCACTTTTCCATCACCATATCCAAACCCTGCTCTTCAGGAAGGCAATACAGCCTAGAAAAATCGATGCTGGAAGCCTTCCTCTAAGCCAACCACCCTTTCCTAGTTTCCGATGCTCTTAATTCCTATAAAAGAAGACGTTATACAGGTCTTAGAGACCATTTGGAAATTGAAGGAAATGTTCAGTGCAGAATTTTGGTGTTTGCTTAAACATGGCTTTTCAGTGGATTTGTCCTGGCAGGCAGCAAGTTTCTGGATAGTTCACTTTATTGGTGTTAGTGCTCAGAGCCCTAGTGGCCTAGGATTTGCCTGTTTGAGAGATTTTCTCTCTCCAGCTGACAGGGCAGTAGGCAACAATTCACTCTGGGTGTGATCCAAAGCCTAGTAAAGTCAATGGAGACATTTGTGGAAGGGAGGTTAGCAGGACAATCTTTAGTAATGATTTCTCCAGAGCTCTCTCTTACAGTTGGTTTACCATTGATCTGATTTTTTAACCTTTGTAACAAGCTGAAAAACCCACTTCACTATTTCTGCTCTATTGAGAAAGGTTGAGCTGAGAACTGGTTTTGTTTGTTTTCTTGACGTTAGGATGGTGAGTACCTATCATCAGAAGGACATTTTAAAAAAAAAAAAAAAAAAAAAATTGCAAGGGATGCATTGTAAGACAGTTGTTGTGGCTATATAAACAAATAACTTAAATTATACTTACAAATGGTTATAACATTTCCCTCTCCTACCTTCCCTGAGATATTTCTTCCTTTGTACTTTCTACTGCAAGAATAGCTACTTGAAGAAAATGTGCTTTGTAATATTGCACCAGGGTGTTATGGATTTTTAAAAAGTACCTTTTTTGCAATATGTTAAAAAAAAATCTTGGCTGATTACAACTTGTTAGCTTTGCTGCTGCTCCAGTTCCGTTTAGGAAAAAAAAATATGGCTTTATATTCCCTCCCACTGATTTTCAGCTAAAACAGAACTTAGTTGCCTGCTGATCCTGCTGGCTTTTTTAAACGAAAAACTTATTCTTCTTAAACTACTGGAAAATTATGTTTAAAAATCAGCATAATTTCATTGCCTTTTATTTCTGTCTGTCATGAAAACTGCTAGGCTGCTTTCTGGAACAACCCAATGTAATTTAATGCACAAATTTAGTTATAGTTATGAACATACTGACTGAAAAACATTTTAATGATCCAGAGATATTAGTCACTCTACAGTAAAATTGGCTGTGTGCATACATTGGCAAAAAGAAATCTATTTCTATAGGTGCCTCTATATTCATAACAGATAATTGCATAAGATTGAGAGCTGGCATGTTCTGCAAAGAGTGACTTTGCCTAACCAGTGTACCAGATGTGGTTCTGCCATCTAAATTGAAGAGGACATAGAAATTAATTCAGAGTTATGGCATCACATGCCAGTTATTTTTAAGTATAGTAAGAACAGTCAATAAAACACTTGCCTTGAAGACTGACAGAAAATGGCAATATTTCTGATTATAGGACAGACCAAAACCTGGTGCTTTTACATAATTTCCAGTGTCTTTTCAATAGCGAGATTGTACATTAAAAGAACCAATAACGGTCATAAGTTCAAATTGGTGGAGGTCAAAACTTACATGCACTTCTGAATTTCTTGTTTATGAAAATTTGTGTTGTTTTTCAAAATTAAACTTTTTTTTTTTTTTGTGAATTTCCAACCATTCTGTTTTCATTTATTCCTCCTGGAGTGTCTGTGTACAGGTTCTTTTGAGTTTTAATAGTTTGCAGCAGATAATTGTTTATAAGTAAAGAGATAAAGGTGTGAGCAGTGCTACATATACAGCCTGGAAAACCTCAATGTACACTTTAGCAAGTAGTTCAGTGTGCAAAACACACTTGTCTTGTACAAAACCAAAAAAATTCTTGTTCAGGTTGCAAGACTAAAATAACCACTAAGACCTTATGCAAGCCAGAGAATTTCACTAGAAGGATTATTCTGCACCAAACCTTATTTTTTAACTGAGTAGGAGCCAGGGGAAACACTGACTACACTGATGGAAGAAGTTCCTGTGATGGAAAATTTGCTCCATCTCCCAGTTTCCAATGGTTACTTACATTCACTGTTGAAGCCATGTGCCTGGCTGTGGATGAAAAGATCATAAATACTTGAAGTGTATGGCTTGCATATTTTAAATTCAGCCAACTGACCAACAACTGATCCTTACTGGAAAGTTCAAAGAAAGTTAGTACTGTATATTGCAGGTTTCCAGTTCTTTGAGGAATCATTTGGTGTCTCTACTTTCCCTCCTTGTCTATACTATTTTTATAGGGAAGGTATCACACAGTTCTAGGCTGGCACTGTTTAGTCGGTGAATGAAAATTAGCTGGGGAAGCAAACAGTGGACATATGCTTCTGTCTTTGAGTGATATGATTTTGCGACTAAATTCTGGCCTAGGGTTTGTTACCAGTTTTGCAGAAGTTAGTCACATGCTTAAAAATGAGAGAAAAGCACTTCTATTCCATTACTTTTTGACTGAAGGAATTCAGTTTACCCTCTGTCTAGGTTTCTAGAAAAATCTTGTTTGCTGCTGTCTTACTCAGAACCTGAACCTAGTTATTGCAGTGCCTATCGTGTGAAGAAATCTTCAAATCATTTGGAATAAAGTGAATGCCATAATAAGTCAGAATAATAACCCAGCAATCCCAGTGTCTTGCCTTTAACATCACCTGTGACGGAAAGCTTGGGAAAAAAAAGAATAAAGAGTATTCTTGCCTCAACTCCATCTATTGGCTTATTTGCATGGTCATTTTCTACTGGTAACATGATAGTCATACTAAGAGTGGTGGAAAGTCTTTTCACCAACCCAGACTTGATCTGTTTCAAGCATTTCAAGGAAGTGGAGACAGTCTTGTAAAGTTCACCCTGCTCCTGCCAGTACTCCTCAGAGACTTTTTCTCACTCATTACTGCAAGTGGGTGAGTGCCTTTTTCAAGCCCTGTAAAATTGGAAAATCTAACAGATGGTATATGGCTTATATGCCTGAAGTCCCTTCATCTCACTCTGTTGTGTTTCGAAAACTACATTCCAATGTGCTTTCCCTTGGAAGGCATTGGAATATTCATGTTGGGTTAGATTATTACATTAACCTTTCTCTTCTTTTTTTTTCCCCTAACTGTAATTGAGAAAAATAAAGTGTGTGTGTTTTTTTTTATTTTTATTTTATTTTTTTTTTGTTTGGTTGGTTGTGTTTTTTTTTTTTTTGTCATCATGTAAACATATATTTGTATTAGGCTTTGAGGAAAGAATAACTGATCAGGCTAAGACTTGTACCTCCTGCAGCATACCTTAGGAACCTATAAATCACTTTCAGTGGGATCCAGGTTTATGGCAAACTTTCTGCTTCCATTAATTCCCATGAGCCTATCACCACACAGTTTAGCATGTTTTTCCATGTTATGTGTTTTGAAAATGTGGTGTATTGACATCAATCTAGACCACTGACTAGTTTAACATAATCACTACAAGCATAAGTATTACCCATCGATGACAATCAGAGCAATTTCTTTGTTGGGGTCAATTTCTATGTTTGGGTCAAAAAATTAATATCAGGATGTTTGGCATATATGGTATAAAAAAAAGTCACAAAAAAGAGAATTGCTCCTGTTTGCATGAATTTTCTACTTGTCACATGGGACTACAATTGGTACCTTTTGTACAAGCTGGACAGCACAGAAGATGCTTCATCAAATAGATCCTTCAATTTTTAACACATTGCTTTCTCTAATTATCAAGGAAGGAGTTGTCTTCCTCATGGCTAGCAGGTCATAAAACAACGTTGCTAGTGGCATCTAAATTCTTTCCTGCCAAATCTACCAAAAATTGTATCAGTAATGGTCCACAGAGTAATAAATGTAACATACAAATATTTTAGAACTCATGTGGACGGATTATACAGCAGAAGAGGTAAATTTAGGTGGTCAATTTTAGCCCAGATTCTGTAAAACATAGCAGCACTAACTACACTGTAATATCAGGCCACCTACCATCATAGGTGTCTGTTGAACTCAATGCAAAAACTACTGTTGATTTCAAGAGGATGTAATTGGATGTAGCAGTGCTTGAAGTGCATGCTCACTGCTTGCAAACAGTCTGAAAATGTCAGGACTGGGACTTCAAGGACAACACTGGAAGGGATGGTTAGCAGACTGCCTGCATTCCAAAAATAAGCCAAGGTCACTTTGGGAAGGTGTGCCCAGTATGACTGAGCCTTTGAGTCAGGCATCTAGATTTAAAGTACTAGAAAAAAACAAGCTCTAAATTTTGCACTGAGGCAAAGCTGTAATCTATCTTTTGAGAAGTTTTCTATTATCTTCTTTGCATATGGTGAGTCCTTTCAATACCTGTGTGTGAGTGCACATGGATGTTTTTGTGGGCACATAATGTTCCTCTCCTCCCCAGACTGGATTACTCAAATGTAGTTGAGTTCCAGAGCTTAGAACACAGCTAGCAAATAGTGTTAGGAGCCAAATTCAAAATTAAATTGTCATAATTCAATTTTTTAGAAAATAAATAAAAGTTAAGTTTTAATAATGCATTAAAGTAGACATTTAAGTTAATTTTTAATAACGTTTTTCCATTTCAAATCGATAATCAGTTGCTTATAGTAGCTGAACTTCTGCCACAGTAAAAAAAATCCAAACCTGACATGAAGGTATTTCTGTTATCATTTGAGAAAACATGTAGAAGGCTGCCTCTCTGGATTGTGTATATTGGGACTATTGATGGGAAAACTGGTTTATATCACATGAGGAGAATTTTATTCTCTTCACCCAAATATGTCTGAAGTTCAGATAGAAGTGGTGAATGTTTACTGACCTATATATGGTCACCTTGAAAAAACTTCTATAGGACTGTCTATTTTCTGTGCTGTCAAAACAGGTCTAATATTCTTGAAACACGTCAATATTCCCATCAGAAATGATCAAAAGATTTTTATGTCTATTTCTAGAAACTATGAACTAGTCAAGCTGGGATATATTTGTTGGAGATGGTAATATTTGTGAATTTCCTAACAAAAAAAAAAATTTGTTTTTCATGTGGCAGCATTTATTTACATTTTAAATCACCTTTCAGCTTCCAAGAGATGCTTTGGAACAAAGCAATCCAAAATAATTTCAGCAAATCCCACATTTCTCACTAATGCTTAGCTTTCACCTAATTTTTCATCAGTTCACAAACATTTTCAAAATTTTGACTTGTTCTGATCTGGAGGAGGAAAAAAATCAGGTGAAAAATTCCCGTGGGACAAGAAAGACGCTTTACTGTTTTTATCTATACCTAATTTGTCTCTTTAGCATTCAAGGACATCTCTTGTGCTGGAGAATAGGGTATTAGCAATCAGCTGAATGCCAGTCCCACTTCCCAGGAGCTTAGGTGCTCATGTTCTGTGATGGAGTAAACATTTTTTGTTTCAGTGATGGATTTCTGCAAATCCATCTCCTTCCTTGCAAGACTGTATTTTTTAACAGCTTCTTAGAATTGTATTCTGTTAGCAAGATGGTTGGATGGCTTATGTTGCAGCCATCAGGGCTGTGTATGTGTACTAGAAAAGTACATTATCTTTGCTTCAGGGATCACCACTGCCTGCCTTTATTTATACTCTACTACTGTACCCTCCAGCCCTGTCATTCCAATAGTATTCTTGAAGAGAGCTTGATCCAAAGCACATTACACAATTGAAAACTCTCTTAAGAGTTTTGTGGCAATGTGTCAAAAATGGTTATAACTTTTGAAATTCTGTGGAAATGTTCGCTGGAAGCCAATGAATTTCCTTGCAAAAATGTCACAAATAAGTGGAAGTGAATAGAGAATCCAGGAAATCATTGAGATTTTTTACAAAGAAAAAAAAAAAAAAGGAAAATAAGCCCCCAACACCCCAACCTGTTGGGTTTTGCCCAGCTTTTATCAATTTTTTATGATGGCCTCATTAATCCAGACTTCAAGGTCAGTGTATTGAGTCTTCTATCTGAATAGGAGCTTTGAAAGGAAATTTCATTATATGCAGATCAAATATGCATGTGTTAGTTTTACAGACTGGTGTCAGTCTTGCATCTATTTATTTGGGATAGTGGTGATGATATGTAAGCCATTTTGCTCCAAGAGAACAATGCATTGGGATATTTTTTAAGCATTAAATTCAGGTTTACTCAGGGCCTTCTCCACCCACTTTAGATGAGGGAGGAAAAAATCTTGGCAAGCGAATGCTCTGAGGGGGCACATGGAGGCGTGTGTAATCATCTTGCCAGTTTAATTAACAGTGCTTTTGACTGATATGTGTTAATGAGGATAATGTACAGTATGGAGGGAAAGAACCCTGTGCGCTATATTAAAGGGACAGGTGCTGGGCATACTGGAAAGTTCATGCTACTAAAAGGAAATAAAGTGTATGAAATGTATTAAAAAGTGAGGGAGACAAAACATTTCTGAGAATGCTTGTAAGTGAGTAAGTTTGTGCGTCCCATTCATGTGCCTTCAGAGTGTCTCGTGACAGAAATGAGGCAATGGAGAAAACCTGTCCATTGGCAGTATGGCTCTGCACAGGCAGGTAAAGGAGAGGGGCTCCTCCCTCCCTGTGCCCAGCAGACCTGACCAAATCAGCCTGTACAAATGCTCTCCTGTGCATAAATGTTTGCAAGAGTGGGCCTAAAGTGTACCGCATTTGACATTCTGCACTGCTTCCTCTGAAATGACACCATTTGTAGTTAAGAGCAATCAATGAAAGATTTCCTTCTGCATAAGGGCCTGATCATCTGATGTTGCAAGAGCCTCCTGCAAGGTGCTGAGTGCCCTCAACTCTAAGTGAAATCAATAGAATTGGGCACTAGCATTTTTAATTCTTCTTAATTGTGGGATATTTTTATTCCCTTTCCTATGCTTTGAAAGTAGAATCAACTTTACAGAATTCATTGCCAACTTGAAAAGAAAGGTAAGAGTTCAGTGTGGTAAGCTCATTTATGTTGAAAAAATCCTTTAAGTTTGGCAGTGTCTTATCAAGGAGTTTAAACATTTATAAAATTTATGTCTGTCTACAGTCTTTACACCAACAAGGTTGGATGCAAGTGTTTCCAACACGAAATATTCACTTAATGGCAACAGTGGTATTGGTGGTCCAAGAAAGCTAAGTTCTCAGTGAGTGTCTCAAGCTACCTTATGACATCAATTTTTTTGTGACCTTATTTATTTTGGAAAAGATGAAGTGAAGTGCAGATATTCTGAATTAATATAATTTCCTGCCTTTATTGGCCCCACTCTTTAAAGCTTTCTATTTTTTTTTATTTTCTCAAAAGTCTTTCTACCAGTTTTATGCATTTTAAATCAAACCCTATAAATGTGAGTTACAATGAAAGGAAATGTTTACAACGCTTTATTTCTTTGAATACTTTGAAAACTCATTATGTGTTTTCATTGTATTAAACAAAAATCTGACTTTACTACATATGTAGTCCATTGAACATTATCTTTATCTGTAATTCTATATTTATGCTTCTGTAACTGAAAGAGAGATGAACATATGCAGGTAGCCTGTTCCAGCTCTTTGAAAAGAAGCAGCAGACACCTCTTGGAAAGTATTTCCTCTTCTACCAGGGGTGCAAAAGAGCTTTACAGGCTTAAGGTAGGATCGACGGATGGTATAGTACCTATGAAGAAGAGGGGAAAATGTTTGTGTTACTTCACTTAAAACAAAAATGAAGCAAAAAAAAACCCGCAAAACCCCCAAACCTCATTTATACTGGGAAAATCGTGTTAGATGACTAGTTCAATGTTAGAAAGAACCCAGTTTTTGCTCTCATAGAACAATGGATTTTGCATAAAGAGCCTAGAAGTGGTGCAATTCAGAAACCTTGAAGATTTTGGAAGCTAGTTTCATGAGTTTTCTATGTCTCCCCAGAACAGCGTGATTTGATCAGTGGCTTTTCAAAATTACTGTTAAACAGGCTTAGAAAGAAGATTACAAAATCATCTCTTGGTTTAGGTGTGACTAATTCTAGGGGCAGAGTCTTGGTTGTTTTTTTTTATTCACAGGGGTCCAGGTTTATAAATCTATTTCTCAAAAGAAAGGTAAAACTATATGTTTGATGTAGATTTCCATGGGTCTGACTGAAAGCAACTAAATGTACTCAAAGATGCAGGAATATTTCATATTTTCTAAATTTGAAGAATGTCAGTATAACAGATTTTCAACATTGTAATCCCCTTCTTTACTTTCTTTTTTTCTTTTTTTTAACTGTGTTTCTTCAGCTAGAGAGGGGTTAAAATCCAACACAATGTTGGCATAAGATCAAATGGGTATAAGCTGGTTGTAAACAATATCTAGAACAGAAATTAGGAGATTTATAACTAGCAGAGGACTGAAGTTCTCAAACAGTTTTCGAATAGGAACACTGAAGGAAAAAAAATCTGATGGTTTTAAAAAATTTGATAAGTTTATTAACAGAACTAAATGTCCCGGTTGCCTCCATTAGCCACAGACTGGACCTAAATATGCAGGAATTGCCTTCTATTTCTGTTTTCCCAAAGTAATGATCAAAGCGCCAGTATTTGTGCTGCAGAAATACAACACACTGAAAAAAAAATCCTGAGTAAAGAGAAGATAAAGCAATCTGGAATTACAGATTACTCTTACCTGTAGTAAACTGACACCAATAACCTTCAGACAAAAGACAGTAACTGGTACTATATCCAAATGCAGGCCCCCAGTTTTGACCTTCTTTGCTTCTTTTCCCAAATATGACAGATTTCAGGCATTAATTTTATTCCATCTCCATTCAAAGCAGACATGAGCAAAAACACAGGCTGAATATACTGTTATTCATTTTAGGGTCAGTATCTCATCCTCGCTGGGCAGCTTTACACATAATAAAAGAACTAACATCCAGCAGAGTTGAAAGCCTTCAGTAGATCAAGGATCAGGCTCACAGTTTTAGGATCTGTGCTTCAGCAAAACATCTGTTTAACCCTACGTACACACTTCATTCCAACTGATACATATGCCTAGACATTTAGAGGACTTCAGACAGACTTCAGCGCATGCTTAAAGTTAAGAGTACATCTCAGTACTTTAGCAAATTGAAACTCTGCTTAACCTACAGGAAGCACATGCTATTAATAGATGATGTTATCTGAATAATCATCAGTACAATACTCTCCGTTATTTTAATTTATGTGTTGAAGCTTCTGTTAGAAACAAGTGTCTCAAAAATAGTGTACAAAGTTAATGATACAAATATTAAGCCATCCACTTAGAAATAACAGGAAAAGAAGAAGGAACTAGGAGGAAGAGGAGTAAAAGAGAGAGACTTTCAGATAAATTTAAGCATCACTATCATGTTCATTGTAAGACAGTAGATATTAAAATATATCGGATGTCCTGTCTTTTGCCAACATAAAATGAATAAAATTAAAGTACCTTACACACATTGTTATTAACCATTATTGTCTAATGATGTTCCATTCTTTTCCGTTCAAGCAGTTTTGGTATTGTGTGCTTAACCATCTCACTATTAGTTGCATCCCTGTTAGGCTTGTTGTTTTCCTACAGTTTGTTATGGGATTCAGCCAATATTATTCCCTCTTTTAGTAGGTCTTTTTTTTTTTTTTTTCCTTCTGTTTAGCATTGCATTATAAATTTTATGACACTAATTTAAATGTACCTAACACACACTCTTCAGATTCTAGATAACTGTTTTGACTGATTTTACTTACTGGGAAGAACATTTTTTTAGCTGTTTATTTTTATTTTTTAATCTTCCTACATTATTGTTATCTGAGTCTTTTTCCTCTTTTCTGTACTATCTGATATATATCCTGAAATATTTGTGATCAAGTTCTGAAACAGCAGGTGTCAAATTCCCTGGCCAAGCATGATAATCACAATGATTTGAAAAAAAAATATTGAGCTCCATGGAAGTGGCAATAAAGTCAGAGAACTAAATGTGTCATTTTTCAAGGGATGATGCTATTTACAAATAAATGCTTAATAAACCCATATCTTACATTTTTCTTCTGCATGATGTCATGCTTCATATACAAATAGAATAATTTTATTTCCATTATAACTTTTCCACTTTAACAGCGTACAGTACATCAGCAAATAACAAAGGTATACAATGCTTTAGATTTATAAAAATAAGCCCTCCTAAACACTCATTGCAATAACTTTTAGATTTACCTCTAACATTTTTAATACACAGAAATAATTATCAAGAAAAAGTACTGTCTATTGATGGTTATGGTTCAATTATTTGCATATACCTTTATTTTGAAAATGGATTTTGCTGTTGAAAATAACATGAGCGCCTCTGTTAGAGAACAGTTTTATAATTAGGAGAACACTGCACCATAAAATACTTATCACTATAGCAATGTTTTTTCATGGGGCATAAGTAAGTTGATAACAGAGACAGTACATTTGCTACAGAGACTATTGTGTTTGAATTATGTAAAGTTATAACTTCTAGTAAAGAACCTACTAACATAAGAAATCACGGCACAGTCACACTACATATTGACATTAAGAGTCATCTTAATGAAATACATTAATATTTTATATAGCATCCTTCATACAAAGCATAATAACATTTCAATGTCTTGCAATGTAGTGTCTCATATACTGCCTCTCATCTTGAAGGGTCATGTGCTTGTGTGTGTGCGTGCCTATAGGGATCACTTCAACCACTCCTGAAATACCTTTATTTATTTATATGTATTGTTCTAATATTAACCATTGCAGTATCTTAACTACCATGAACTTCTCTCTTGAGAACAGAACAACCATTGTTTAAAAGCAGCTTGTGACCCTGAACAACATTTGAATTTTGTTAGCAAAAAAGGATATATACTAATGCCTATACAACTGAACTTCAGAACAGAAATTCAGATAGGCAGAATACAATTATCTCAATTTGAAATCAGGCATAACACTAGGGATGCTATTGTGAAAATTACTGCAAAGTCTGTAATGGAGGCAAATAGCCAAAAACATAGTTTTGTTCGTCCTTTTGACATTTCTTATAGCACAGTCAACTCCAAATGCCCAGCAGAAACACCAGTTTGTTACTGACTTGAAATAATGGTACTACTCAATAAGACACAAAGTGACTGTAATTCCCTAAGTAGGTCTCCCATCTGAAGACTGCCATACACCTGCTTTGCCGAACTCATAACTGAGCCACAAACCAGGCTGTGTGGTGTGGTCAGAGACCTTGACAGGTAGACCCGTGCCATCTTCATGAGGTTCAGCTAGGCCAAGGGCAAGGTACACCTGGGTCTGCGCAATCCCAAGCACAAATACAGGCTTGGTCCAGTATGGATTTGGAATAGTGCTAAGGAGAAAGACTTGGGGTGCTGGTTGATGAAAAGCTCAACATGAGCCAACAATGTATGAGTGTAGCCCAGAAAGCAAACCATATCCTGGACTGCATCAAAAGAAACGTGGCCAGAAGGTCAAGGAAGATGATTCTCTCCCTCTACTCAGCTCTCATGAGACCCCACTTGGAGTACTGTGTCCAGCTCTGGAGTCTCCAATACAAGAAGAACATGGACCTGTTGGAGCAGGTCCAGAGGAGGGCCACAAAGATAATCAGAGGGCCAAAACACCTCTCCTATGAGGATGGGCTGAGAGAGTTGGAGTTGTTCAACCTAGAGAAGGGAAGGCTCCAGGGAGACATTATTGCAGCCTTCCAGTATCTGAAGAGGGCCTACAAGAAATCTGGGGAGGGACTTTTTAGAACGGCTTGTAGTGATAGGATGAGAGGTAATGGGTTCAAACCAGAAGAGAGTAGATTTAGATTAGATATTGAAGTGCTGGATTCTAAACCTCAAGCCCTGAATTGGGATTGACATATGGATGATACCCACAATCAGAAAGAAAAGTGCTTCCTCTTGGTTTTCTCTCAAAGTCTGGCCAACCAGGTGAAACCCAACTAGGAGGTTAACACCAGGTGTCCTGGCTCTAAAATTAGCAGTATAAATGCTGGCTCTGTTTACAGTGAGTGGGGAGTTTATCTAGGTAGTTACGTAGGGTGTCCTGTTATTGGAAGGGCTTTTTGTCTCTCCACTGCAAGTAGGGTTCCCAGTGATGGTGGAACAAGATCAAAACTGAAGGAGGATTATGTATGTAATGATGCTTTTTTTTGGCAATTGCTATGTGATTGGAGTTGGACTGATGACCTGGTTTATTCCTTCTCACGTGACTTGGTTTCTAACTTGGCTAACTCCTTTTCTTTGCTGCATCATATGCCATGAATGAATACATTGATCTACCTGTTTCTCCTGTTATTAGTCATGTTATATCCTTCCTGTATACTTTGGAATCAGATGGAAAGGTCTGGCTTGTATGTTTATTTATAAGTCCTTCTAACTGGGGCATGCAGTCAGCAAAAGAGATATAAGGAAGAAGTTTTTCTCTGTGATGGTGATGAGACACTGGAACAGGTTGCCCAGTGAAGTTGTGGGTGCTCCATCACTGGATGTGTTCAAGATCAAGTTAGATGGGGCTTTGAGCAACTTGTTTTAGTGGCAGGTGTCCCTGTCCATGACAGGTGAGTTGGTACTACATGATGTTTAAGGTCCCTTCCAACCGAAACCCTTCTGAGATAAAATACTGGTGAGCAGAAATACTGCCCCAGTGTAAAACTCCATCACAAGATCTGTGGCTGTGAGTTTTCCTACTGATGTTAATGGGACTTAACTGTTCACGGGCATATGCTTAGAAAATGGCTTCTGGCAGAGCCAGTAACAGAAGCAGAATACTTGTGGAGTTGAGTTGTTTTATATTAATGGCATCTTGGTGCACTGCATATAACAAGGCCTAGAGTAGTCAGAAATTAGATTAGATCTCTTGGGTTGTTTTCTTTTTTTTTTTTTTTTTCCTTTTTTTCCTCTCTATTTGGTGGTGACTGGACTGTATTTGTACAAATTGTTGAGTCTTGTCCTATTTTCACAAAATGGAATCAATGGCATGTTTTGGAGAAGACAAAGACTGAGGCTTGCTTTACTGCTAAAATAGAAAGAAAGGACTACTGGGTTATACAACCCATGAAAAATGTCCATGGAAGATCACTTGTTCTCTGGGGACATTTATAACAATGTCCGTATCGTGCTTATTCAGTTGATTAAAACTTATTTTTTCTAAAAATACTACTGGGTTATATGGAGGACTTGTGAATTTAAATTTGAAAATAAGTAGAGCTCTGAGATTTGATAGAAGAGCTCTGATAGCAGGAGCTTTCATCTGCTTTTCAAGGTGTTTCATCTTTAGTGATCTGACCATGTAATACCAGAATATCTCTTCTAAGACTGAAGTCACTGAACACTTATGTTACTTGGTAACAGGCCAGAATGAGCTTTCCACCTTCCAAGTCTTCTGAGAGCATCTTTTGAATATGTCATATCTGAAAAATATTTTATACCTATTGTTTGTGTTGTAGGTGCACAAACCCATAAAAATATACAGGATATTTTCCCTTGAAATTATCCTGAAAGACGTTGTAAGCTGTGGTGTTTTAGTTTTCCTTAAGTGAGTTTAAATTTTTTATAATATGAAAGGGTCTGAGACTTGTGTACTATCTGTGTTAGGAACAGACTTGTGAGATATCATCAGGAAAGAAGGGGACTTGTTTTGAGAGGAGAGATCTGGTTGTGCATTATAATTATCTTGTGCTGCTTCTGAAACCTTGGTATTTAAAGTGAGACAAAAGATTAAGCTCATTTCTACCATGGGGTGTTTGTTTTGTTTTTTTTTTTTTTTTTTTAATATTGGCAAAACAGTATTGGGTGTATCAGGGATTCTTGGAGCAGAATCCATATGAGGAAATTGCAGTCTAGGGCTATCATAGTTAATGGAATTTTTTATAAGGAACATGTTGAAAATTATGTCAGATAATTCTTTAAGCACTCTGTTTAGAAGTCAGGGAACTCCATAACATTTTTTACAGTGTACTACATAATCAGGCTGACATTCTAAAAAAAACATGGTTTGTTTTGGTCCTGTGCCTTTTTATTATCACATCTCATTACATTATGGTTCAAGATAAAAATCGCACCTTGGGCAGTTGAATACACTCAGTTTCACCTCCTCCCTCACAGGTGTCCCTCGAGGTACATTGTTATACTACAGTATCACACTCCTTGTCATATCTTATTGCTTACTTGCAGATTGTGGGAATATCTTGAATTCTGGCAGAGTGGGCACAGCCTCTGAGCATCAGCACCAGTTTGCACTAATGTAATGTGCCACTGCACCAGTTACAATGACAACAAAAAGCAAAAAAAAAAAAAAACCAAAAAACCAACAACAACAGAAAAACCACACACACACAAAATAGCCAAACAACCAAACAAAAGCCTTGCAAAAACATACAGAAGATACTCTGGGAAGTGCATGTTGCCTGTTTTGTGTTATCTGTCAATTAATCTGTTTTCAGTATAGCTGTGAAAGGTACTTCCTTGTCACCTTGAAACTACTACCAACAAAATGATACGGAGTGCACGAAAACCTTCTGGTTTCATTGGCTTTTAGGGTTCAGTGCACTCACTGATAAACACTGAATCTTGGCCACTCTGCTACATAGATGCTGGGGCTGGGCAAACAATGATGGTGCAGGCTGGAGAAGCAGTGAGCCACCTCTGCGGATGTTCCCTGAATAGCACTGGGCAAATCAAAGCTACAAGCTAAGAGTTCTCTGCAGTGAGTGAAAGGGAAGAGGAAATGTCCATTTCTTTTCTCACTGTGAAAGCTAAAGGACTGAAGAGGTGGCATAGTGGAGGTGGTGGTGAGGAATGATGCCTGTGGTTGGTTGGTAGGTTTCAAGAGATGAGATTTCAGAAGGAAACTAGAGGTTTGCAGTGTGAAGGATAGTACAAAGAGACGTGGTAACAGTGTCTCCTATAGTCCAGGTACTTCGTGCAAAGTAGGAGGACATAGCGATGCATTTTTCTGCTGTAAAAAGTGTGAAACAATGTAAAGGGGAACTGAAACTCAACTTCCTACTGGATAAATGAAGGAAGTAAATCTTAGAGACTTTTTCTTGGATTCGGGTATAGCAGATGCTGCAAGTATGGAAGGGAAAAGTAGGGCTGCAACATGTAATGTGGGAAGACTGGGAGCAGCAACCTGAGTTGGAATATCTGATGTGCCCTTCATGTTAGTACTCTTATGTGGATAAAGGCCTGTCAACTTTATGGCTGGTTCAAGAGCCACAGGACAACCAGTTCTGGGCAGGAAAAAATGGCCTTGGAACCTTCTGGACTGGTCTCAATGTCTCCAGCAAGTACGAGCCATGAGATTTGGGATAGCAAATGTAGGAGTACCCAGATTCAGGTTGTATCTGTGTAATGCAGCCACAGTGACCTGTGTGACAATGTGGACATGTAATTGCAATTTATAAGGTGCTGAGGGTTGCCTAAGTGATTTTAAGAGTCTCTTTAGCCTCTGATGCAGTCTAGAAGCAGGAAGATTGCAGAAGTGCTTAAAATGGCACAGAGTCATACCTGAGATCTTCCAATGGATTTCAAATGGGTAAGTGTTAGTAGCAGCACAGGCTGTGCAATGGATCACTTCAAATGAGCTATTTGGGAATGTGAAAAAGCAGTTTCTTTGGGGTGGGCAAGAGGAAAGAAAAGCTTTAACACACAAAAAAGAAAAGATGTATGCCACATCATAAGTACATTAATGTGTTTTAGTGGCATTTTAAAAAATCAAGTTTTGAAAATGGGCCAAATTTACACACACATTCTTTCAAAAATTTCAAGCTCCTGTAGTGAATAAAAATGAGACTGCCAAAGTCAACAAACCTGAGCTGTTCAAACTTTAGCTTAAGTCTCTAATGCAGCTTCTTAAAAAGATGGCTGATTGAAGTGACCGCATAGCTGGGACATGTGCAATATTTTTACTTTCCCCCCTTATCACCCCCCACCTTTCATGAGCATTTCACAAATTGATTTCTACTTTTGATTCTACTTAATTGCAGCTGTTATAAGGTCCACTGATAGATGAACTAACATAGAGAAGGATATAGTCTGAGGCATACTGTTTAGGAAAGATTTAGCTATATAACCCTCAATTAATGCTGAAAGAGTTGTTCACTTGGCTCTCCTGGGACAACAAATATAAACACAAGAAAAATCTCAATGCATAAAGCAGAGCTTACTTTTGTCTGGCATCACACATCTCCACAGTCATACTGAGTCTGATTTTGGTTTGCTTATCTTTGCTATGTAGTTCCTCTTTTTATTAATAATCAACAAAATTTAGATACGCATATTTTCATTTGGCTGTGGTTTGATTTCTTTAAAAATACACTCAGTATGCTTCAGCCATCCTAGCTGCATTCAAGACAGGAGGTTGTGCCAGTGATGACTGTAGTTGGGAAGGAACTTGAGCAGGTGATGGAGACTCTATAACAACCCCAGCCTCAAGTTTTTACTGAAGATTCTCTTTGGGTGTTGGGAGCATGTGCATTTTTCTCTCTAGTCTGTAAGACACCATGCACTTTTGTTCTTAGTGAGGAAAAAAAGTTCACATCCTTATGCTGGTAGCTTTTGTTCAGCTACAGCTGCTTTTTAACATCTCTTTATGGGCATACGGGATAGTTCATAGCCCAACAAAATCAGGGTGGCTGTAAGTTATAGCATAGTTCCAGAGTATGGCTAATGATAGTTGAAGATTTCTTTGCTGTTAACCTCAGCCAGCTTTATCCATTCATCTAGCATGGAAGACATCCATATATGCCGCAGTTGTGTATTTTGTTTTGGATTTAAACGCTGTTGATGAACATGCAAACGGTAAACAGCTAATGGATCTCCCATGATCAGAGAGCATACTCTTGCACAGACTTTGGAAGGCATAGGTAAGTAGGCGGCTCAACAGATGTGAAGGATGTGGGACTTCACACAGCATATGTAGCTCTTCTGCCATTAATCAAAAGGCAGAAATAAACATGGCCTCAGAAAGTTTAACCTGCTTGGCAACACTGCTTGAGGCTGGAACAAAAGTTTAGCTCTTTGTAACAAAAGTTCTGTTTGGATCTGTCTTGATACTTTTATGCAATTCCAAGCATGAGAGGTTATAGGAGTCCATCTGAAAGGGCAGGAAGGCTGGCTCGGACTCTGCTCAGCAGAAAAAGCAAAATTTCAAGGATCAATGCAAAAGCCCATTCTTTCTTTACTTTCTTTTTCCCCTCTCTCACTCATACACTTTTTTTTTTTTGGGTCACACATGTCTGCAGGCCATAGAGACTTGAGAAGCAGGCTGGGAGATGAAGAGCTTATGGAAATGAGCTCTCCTCCTCCTCCTCGTGCGGACTGCTAATCCTGATTCAACAAGATTTTTAATTCCCCCTCCGTGGCTGTGCAAACAATTTGCTGATCCCCGAGAGTTGCTCCAATCTGAGGCTGGAGTAACTCTCAGGTGCAGCTGTGAACAGGATTTTGGTTAAAGTCAAGTTCATAAATATTTGCCCAATAAATCAGACTCTTTAAGTGC
Source organism: Merops nubicus (assembly GCF_000691845.1). NCBI lineage: Eukaryota > Metazoa > Chordata > Aves > Coraciiformes > Meropidae > Merops > Merops nubicus. Next base: position 35,599 of record NW_008616259.1, read on the forward strand.
CAAATAAAACAAGCCCCAGGCTGGGGGGGGGAGGCAGGCAGGAGGAGGAAGAGAAAAATACCCCTAAGTTTTTAAACACTCATTTAAATACTTTTCAGTGCAGCTGATATTTTATGTAACACTGGCCTTATTTATGTATTTATGTATTTTGCTTTGATGGGGGATTATTTTTCTCACTGCAGTCTTCTTTTGATTGATGCAGCATGCCTGCTCACTTTCAGATATGGTTGAAGAAGAAGCAGCATAAGTTGGGTGACTGTATTTAAAATGGGTGATACAGAATGGTTTTAAACTTTAATATTTCATATAGACATTTAGTTTTACAAGTAATTTATTTTGTGAGATGCAAGTTTCTGCCTGGCCGGTGTTGATTTTGAGTAACTTGATGTTCATTTCCTACCACTGCATATTAATATTATTTGGACTGTGTGGTTTCCAATACCTTATCACTGTTGGACTCTTTAATAGCCGTGAAGGAACTAACGTGAACTCCTTTACAGCAAGATACTGTTTGTTGTTGTGAATTTTTTTTTTCCCTCCATTTGATGACTTTAGCCAGTATATTCTTCTAGAACAGCAGCATCTACTATATGAGATAATTTTGTTAATCATTACAAACGCTGGATATAGGATGGAATAATTTGTAATATCTTGACTCTTTGCCAGCTGAATGTGTACACCTTGGGTCAGATTCACAGTTGAATATAAATGAACATTCCTCCATCAACTGTAAATCAACTTTGCTAATTTACACCCATTGTGAACCCTCCCCCTCCCTGATGTTTTTTGTTTGTGGGCTTTTTTCCCCCCTGTAATTTGGCAAATAAAGTCTCATTTTAAAAATCGGATGCCTCTGAAAGTTAGAATCTTACCAAAGAGAAAAACAAGCAAACAAATTCCTACTTCAAGTCCTTGCAGAGAGATGACATCTTCTCTCTTTGACTGCAGTACGTTTAATTGAACTTCTAAATGATTCTTCAGAAAACAACAAACCAAACTTATTTGGATTTGTCACTGAGATTCTTCTTTTTAAAGGTACATCTCAGTAAGTTTTGACAAGGACTAAAAAAGAGATGTTGACTTTAACAATATTTATTGTACAAATATTATTTAAAAAGAGGGACTCAAATAGTTCTTACCTGTAGGTGAAAGGTAGCAAAATGTATCTGTGAATCAAATGTGTCCAAGACTTTTCTTTATTCATCAGTTTTATGCCACTAAACAGATAAATCAAGTAAAAGATTTACTTAAGAATATTTTAGAAGTCCTGGGAGAGGAAAAAATATGCTTCTATCACTTATGCCTCATACATTTAAAACTTGATTATGCATGCTTAATATTTCCAATTCTTCTGAGTTTAAATTTTAAATATGCTTAGATATAGAAATAATTGTGACATGTCAGCTGTCTCAACATGGACTGGATCAGTAATGGTACTTAGCATACATAACCTTACTTAACAGAAATTATCATTATTTTATTAGATCTGAAAGTATTAAATGCTCATAAATGTTAGTCAACATCTCACACTTACTTTTTTAACCAGATGGAATATCGTGTTTTTATTTTAAAAATAAAAACGTTACTGATGATTAAACATTAATTGTGGATTGACCTTGGTATCTTAGGAAAAGAAAGTGAGTCTGGGACCTGGTCTAGTAATGAAAAGTGGTTTCCATGGAAATCTAAGTAAAGAGGAGTCAGGTTACATCTATCTAATTCCTGCCATAACTTCTAGGTCTTAGTAAGAGCTCTAGGCTAATGCAAGGTTGAGTTCACAACTTTCAACAGTACAAAACTGATCTGTAATGTTTTAATGGTCATATGATTCTCTGAGAGAATCTTCACTTGTATTAATGTTGGTGTTTCATGGAAAAAAACTGTATTAAAAAAGTAAAATACATACCGTACTTAGAGACAGCTAACACAGCTTGTGATTGTAAATGGCAAAATATGATAGGGAATTGCAGAAATTCTAGAATTCATATTGCTAGTTCACGGCTTCTTTGAAAGGAAAGCACTTTTATTTTCTTTTGGAAGGAATGTGACTGAGATTCACTTCCCCCATCTGTAATTACCACCAGTTCTGGAGCCGATGTTGTTCTAGAGCAGGCTGCAGAAAACAGAAAGCAAAACTGTTGATTTCTTCTTTTTGTCTGCTTCTTCTGCTAATGTAAGAAGCCAAACTTTTCATGCATCAGTAAATAGAATGATTCCTGCTAATGCACTTGAGCAAAATGAATGAGATGTGGCCTTCCATTAATGACAGATGTCACATTAAATAGAATAAAATACGGCAGGAAGCTTGAAATTCGTGAGACCCTATGGAGCAATGAACACATTGCAAATCTCTTCACAGATTCCTGTTTTGAGGCTGATACTGCGTGTTTTTATAATCTGAATCGCCACATCACTTCTGGATAAAAGAGGAGCTTCCTCTGAAGAGAAAGTGCTGACCTTCATCTAGAAGAACCTAGCAACCTTGGTTCTCCTACATGGCGGTTTGTGTTTCAGAGATGGTGTTTCTCAGCTTATATACCGTTGAAGACTTCTGTGAAGAAGCACAGTGCCCCTTTCTTGAACCACCACTTCTACACAGAGAGTTGTTGCTCACCACTCCTCACCGTTTATCTTGTTTCAGGGTTTCATTCAATTTGATTTCTGATCAGGTAGTGATTTCAATACTTAGGTTTTACCCTGAGGCCTCTGATACAAGTCATATCTTTGAAGTTAAGCTCATCGTGCTTTGGTACGTTTTGCTCTGACCAGTTGATTATGCCATCTTTGATAGGAGTTCTTGCTGCCACTGTAATGCCTTGGAAAGCTATTCCCATCTCCTCTTCCTACTCACTATCCTGTACAAATGTTTTACTCTATTTTGCTTTTTTATTAATAGTTCTCTGAAGGTCCTGAATACCCTTTTGTTGCTTTTCTTGGCCTTACAAAAGTAAACATCTGCTTGCAGTTTGCTAAGTTTCTTGGTGGCTCAGGAGGTGTTATTATTCAGCCAACATTTCTGACTTTCCCAAATCATCTTCATAACCACAGTACCTAATGTTTAACTTGAATCACAGAATAATACAGGTTGGAAGGGACATCTGGGGGTTATTTGGTTCAAAATACTGTTCGAAGTTGAGAACTTTGTTGTTAGATTAATTTTTTAAGGTTTTGTCCTATATTCTGTGATCATAAGGCGTGTGGTAAAGTTAGGAGGCATTCAAAATGGAGTTAAAACAGTGGGAAATCTGCAAAGACAGTTGTAAGGGTGTAGACAGTCCTTTTCCCACTGCATATTGAATCGTTATTGCCTTATGAACCTAAATGTTGAGTGGGGAAGTTGCCCCGTTGACCAAAAGAGTCATCGAAGTTCCATGCTCAGGACTATTTTTAGGAGCCGTTCAAAATGTACTTTGATGCATCCCTGATGATTCATTAATCTTTGTAGAACTGAATGACGTTTTAAGCATTCTAGAAAAAAGAGAATATAAAGAGAGAGCAAAACCAAAACCAGGCAAAGGCATCCTTATTTATTCTGTGGCTTTGGAAATCAGGACACTTATTTAATTGCTAACCATAAGCACCCACATTTGAAAATACAGGTCATAACTTGATAAAAAAGTGACACGAATGTCTTTTGCTAGAGTTATAATGTGCCAGGCAAACAGTACTCCCCCAAAATTAAGCCATCTGCTTAAATAAGCCCTTCATGGATTATTTCTCTTTACATGTATTTATGAGATCCCACTGAGGGCAATGGGTTTTCATGGGTATCACAGATCACTGTTTGGCCCTGTGAGCCCCCCAGATTTTAAAGATCTTTGTCTCAGGTTGCATTCTGGTTCACAACAATAATAGTTTCCTGATGTTTTGGGACCCATTAGATTTTGTGGTCAATTTCTCCCCATTTTGTTACTTTCTGAGGAATTACATTGCAAATAAAGCTACAAATAATATTCAGGTTGTGACACCTTGGAGAGAGCTTTCACAAAACATCACGGAGGAATCAGGCACACAGAAAACCTGTGAAGAAAATACAGTAGGTTGTACATACACTTCTCCCACTCATTGTTTGTAATTTGCACCATTTGTCTCAGTGTTTGTAGGCAGCCCTAGAAAACAACCTACTGCCTCACTGGGAAACATAGTCTTGGGACTGAAACTATTAAAGAGCTTATGACTCCACTTCCTCTCCTCACCTTTAATTACTTGTAAAACCATAAGTGATGGAGAATGTAATTCTTCCCCTGTCCACCTAACCTATACTTTCACAGGAGTTTCATACAAACTTCTGTTTGTATGAAAGTTTGTTTTCGTACAAGCTTCATGGATTGTCCATGTAGAAAGTCTTCCAGACTCTCCAGGAAATGCCTTTATAAGCTGACAGTGTGACCCACTGGCTTGTGATGGGAATGTAGCCCAAATCCCTTCACTCCAGTTTAGGCAAAATTGGAACATGAATTGGGTGTCCCACCTTCCAAACAAGTGTCCTCTCTCTCCCTCTGCTGTTGACAGTGGAACAGAGGAAAAAAAATTCCCATTCAGTTCTCATGATGGAGAGATCTTCAGTTCTGCAGATCAAGTTATAATAAAACATAATGCTTAAAATTAGACAAATTCAGATTAAAATGTTCAATGATACATTTTTTAAGGGAATATTTGTTTGTTATTTGGATAAGGGGAGTAATTAGGATGTGCTGTAATGAATTCTCTGTCCAAGAAAACCTTTTTTAAAAAAAAAAAAAAAAAATTAATTTGAGAATGACCCTAAGTCCTGCAATATATCTTGGATGATCATAAAAACCTTTTCTGACCTTGAAATCCAACGTCCTGATTGAGGACCATGCGATGGCTGACCTGGAGCAAGACCTCCTCTATTATCTTCTCCAATCAGTTTCTTGCTGGATGCACCCTGCCCGAATGCTAAAGCGTATTTGCTTTCATTTGACACTTTTGCAAATTACAGAGTTACCACCTCAACTCAGACTCCTGACAGCAACTGCAAGAGAAAAAAAAAAAAAAAAAAGAATTAGCTCAATTGCATATGCGAGTTTTTTTTATCAATCTAGCCTTAGGTATGCGGGGATCTTATGCTCATCAAGTGTATTCAAGTATGCATTTTAGAACTGGCACTTTACAGACCTAATTTTCCTTGTCAAAGCAAGCAAAAGCAATTATAGAATGTAAACATTTGATTCACTTTCATTGTGTAGACTGTATTTTTGTTAACCCCACATTCTTAAAAGCACCTTAATTTAAATGGAAAGCGTCTGCATTTGTGTAAAGACTATTAGGTCGATTCTCTTCATTGGTGCAGTCTTGTTGCTCCCAGTGCCACTAATGGAAGTTAAGCATGTGCGTCAAGGGGCTAATATTCAATTGATGGATTGATCTCACAAATTGTTTGGTAAGACCCCATCCCTGCACTCAACTTCTCTGGTATGTCTATGTAGTGTGAAGAGTTTTTTAATTGAAAAACATATTTCCACCATCCAGTACTCAACTCTACATTTCAGTCTAATGCACTATGTTAAGAGATTTATTTATGTAGCAGATGTCCTCTGATGGAAGATAAAAATTAGTCTTAAAAACACCTTATCCTGGTTGATATTACAGAAACCATTAGCTTATATTATCACTGGTTTGTTGTAGAAAGGCTCTGGGGCATTACAAGCAGTCTCCATGCTCCCCCTGTCCCTCTGTGTCTCTTTGACATTGTGCCACCCCATTGTTTAGAAATTAAAATATGCAGCATTCCCCACACCGCATGCAAACAAATGAGTGTTCATGCAACCCATACGAAATACGGTGTTGACCTTGTTAATAGAAAGATATTCTCCATCTAAGACTAACTTCCTACTGCAGTAGAGAGCTACTAAATGCCTGTCTTATAGACATAAATAGAAGAATAATTTATGCACAATTCTTCTCCAGCAAAAGCTCTATTCCAGACTATTGAAGGGACAGCAGACACTTCTTGTCCTTAAGAAATGCTGCATCATGTCCCTTGTCCCTGTGTGCATCCTGTATTTCTAAAGAAGGACATTCAGAAAAGTTAATATCTATGGCTGAAAAATAGTCTCTGACATTCTGTGCCACCTCACTACAGTCAGGTTCCAGCTGTGTCAAAGTGACTCCTATATTCCCAGTTTAAGAAAGATCAGTTTATAGGTTCCTTCCTGGAGAGATTCTGCACTTGCCTGGACTCTTTCATGCTGTAAGGGCTCTTCATGGACAGACAAGCGTTTGTTTGCACCAAACATGCTGCAAGGATGCAGCTATGAAGGTTTGTTGCTGCTTCCAACCATATGCCAACAGTCTCTTTTCCTCACAAGAGCAGACTGTAATCTGCGTAATAGTTTCTTTTCCTCAGCTAGCAATTCTTATTTTGGGTAGAATTCAGACCAATACAGAGGCCTCGAGAACTTAATTGGTGCATTGGCCCTTTCCTAAGGCTCTTCAAATAGTGCTGGATTTCACCCTTAATGAAGTATTGAGTGGGCTGCCTATGAGTCTCAGGGGAAAATGTATTGGAGTGCTCTGGCACCATTGCTCCCACTTTATGTAAACCCACTCCAGCTTGCTCCATGCTTCTGGCTCAGTGCCTAGCTTTGCAGACAAATGTCAACCTGCCAAATATCTCCCATTTACATTCCAGCCCATTTCAGAGACCATCCAAACCAAACAAAAAAAAAAAAAAAAAAAAAAAAGGGAGAGGCAGTGATCCTTGATCCCTTAGGGAAAGGAGTTATTACTGAGTGTTGTTGCACAGGCACCACCGTGAAGTTACGTGAATGGGAGGGTGGGAAAGAGACAGAAAAAATGCCTTTAAATCACAAAACTGTCAGTGAGCTTAAAAAAATAAAGCAACACTTCAGTCTCAAAGTTGATCATGTAGGAACAGTTGTACAAGTTATGGTTTCCAAGGAGCTTATTCAAAAGCTGTACATTTTTCCATCTGCATTCATCAAGTAACAGATGCAGTTTCTGGTGGACAAATTGATAGGTTCATAGGAAAGTTTATTTCTTAATATATGAGCATATAGAAAAATGTAATTATTAATCTGTGAATATGAAAAGGGGCTTAAAGTAATATTGTGGGTATCATAAGCTAGCAGCTGTAGTGTTCCTGCATAAGAGAGGCTCTTTAAAAGGTTAATTCTCAGGAGATGCTAATTCACATGTTCAAAACAGTCCTCTTGAGCAGCTCAGCTGACTAGACAAGGAATTGAGGGAGACCAGTTTCCTGAAATAGCTAAAGTTTACTACTGGGGAAATGAACCTAAAAACCTTACTCATCTTTTCAGTAGGAGGAATGTATGTTACTGTAGGTCCATGGCTACATATGTTATGTCTGAAGACGCAGTGCAAATGAAAGACATTTGTTAGGATTTGGAGCTGGCACAAGGCACCATGCTGGAGATCTCCGGATCAGACAACCTAAAGAATTGGTCAGCTGTGGGGGACAACCACCAATACATGAGGTAGTTGCTTTCATGACTGGGCACTTGATAAGAAATGCAATGACCTTGTGCACTTGACCTGCACATACAGGGAGCTGGTGCTTGTGAGCAGGCAAGTGGAACTTTTGCCGTTGTGTGAAGCTGTAGCAGGCAGCAAGATAACCTACCCTGGCTCTCTGCAATATATCCTGTTTGCATTTGCTTCCTAAACACCAGTTATACCTAGACCTCTTTACTGTTGAGCTGATGGGATGGGGATCCAGTTCAAGTCCCTTTATGTTTCTGAAAACACAGTGATAGCCAGAAAAGATAATCGTGGGTGGATTTGGTGAATTCTTGTTTGTGCCTTTTAGTACACTCTCTGAAAAACCTCAAAACATTTTCTTCTAAAAGGAAACAGCATGACTGTGTGTCACAGACAGGCAGCTGGTTTCTTGTGCAAACTTATTGGTTACCCTACCCATGTGAAGCAGTTCCCTGTCAGTCACTGCCCCTTTAGAAGCTTTACTCTGATAATTAAAATATTAGCATAGGGAACAGACTTCATCACCTCAGACCACTGCAAGTAAAGATGATTATGTTATAAATTGACATCACAGAAGCTGAACAAAAGCTACATGTCACCAACAACTAAACAAAGTGACTTCCTGCTTAAAAGCAGCATAACACATGCATAATTAGCTAATTAAGCTACAAAATAAATAATTATCCAGTGTAAGAGTGAGAGGAGGAAAGAGAAAAAGAGTTAAAAGGTTACACACAGACATATTGTTTTCCTCTGGAAAGATAACTAAATCATTCTACCAGGAACTCACCAGCTTTATTTGTGCTTTTCATTCAGAACTGTCTACTGAATGGTTTGTTAATTGCACATATCCACTGGAAATGGCAGTGGCTGTTAACTGTGATCTTTCTGGGTGATAAACAATCTGCCTTGTCCACCCTCGCTACAGATTTTTTTTTCTACCTGGAGGAATTGTATAGGAGTGCTTAAGAGCAAAGAGGTGCCTGTTTGTCATGACCAGGGCTGTACCTCAGGAGACTGCTGTTCAGATCTATCTCGTCCCCAGGATCCCTGTTTGGTCTTTGGCAGGGGACCCAGGGCTAGATTCAGGCAAGGACAGGGGACATAGAGTGCTGGCAGAGCTGCCTTCCAGCCCCAACTCACCCCCCACCTCCCCTGTGTTCTTCATGTCTGGACAGGGAGATCCCCCAGTGTCCCAAGCTCTGCTGCTGGGCATGCCACCGAGTGTCTTAGTCCTGGATAATTCAGCAACTAATTCATGCCTGGCTGGCTGGGGATCTACAGTTGAGGTATTATTTTGTGTGTGGTCCCCTTAGGGACTTTGTAGTCTGCTCAATGATCTCGGAGGGTGCACAACAACCCAAGGAGCAGTGCCACCGCTCCTGCTGCTAACCCACAGCTTGGGACCAGGAGACCTCGGCTGAGATTCCTGCTCTGCCCAAGAGCCTTTGAACCCACCTCTTTAAAAACAGGACAAAGGAAGTAAGGGAGGGGTGCTCTCCCCATCTTTGCTGTGGAAGCTGTTCCACTTTGCATCAAACAATTACAGATTCATTAGAGAGAGATAGGGAGATAGCAAGACCGAGCATGACTCTTCTGGTTTGGGGCCCTCACCTGGAATGGGAGGGGGAAGACCCAGGCTTCCATCCCTGCTCTAATGACTATTTAAGTATTTTATCCAATGGCTGTTTAATATAAACTGCATAAACACTCATTGAAACAAGACACTGGAGCCTGAGTCCCCTCCCTTCCAGGTGAGTGCTTTAACCAGTAAGATAGAGATTCATGCTCGGTCTTGCTTTCTCTCTTTGGCCAAATGAATCAAACAGATTTGGCAGGAGGGATTGAGAGGTCCTGCAATGGCTTCCTGGACAGTATTAGCTGACAGGCAGAGCTCCTCCAATGATGGTAGCATCTCCCAGGTCCAACGTGGGTGCCGTGACCCTGCCTTGCATGAGGATGGGGGGCCGGGGAGAGAAAGCAGTGTGGGGAATCCCTCTCCCTCTGCCCTTTGAAGGAAGGGTTCTTAATGCCAGGAGAAAGGTTGACTTTAGCCCCAGCTGAGCCACAGAAAGCTGCTCTGATGGTGAATCTATGCTCCTAGTGCTGCAGTCCCAGGTGGGGACTTCTTATGAAGACTATGTCATGGGACAAGCACCAAGAAAGGCATCCTTGTGCTGCCAGATGCCGAAGAGCTGATTTTTCCTTGTACAGGCACCCTTTCATCTCCTTGTGCCTCAGTTTCTCCTGTATATATTTCTCCCACTGGTCTGACAGCTTGTTTATTTTAGTGACACCTTCTCCTACAGTGAAATATGTACAGCTCCCAAGAGTGCAAAGCATTCATTTCAATCAAAACTTTCTAAGTATTTTCAGGCTTGATAATAATAATTAGTAAAAAAGAATCCTCTTCTTGAAGCAAAATTCTTAGAAATTTAGAAACCGGGTACAAAAGGTATGTTTGGGCATTTTGTTTCAGTATAGGGTAGTACTGAGGCTCAAGTTAGATTTAGCAAGAGAAGACCTGACCCTGAAGATTTGTTCACTGAGCTGTAATCACCAGTCTGAGACTGCTAGCCTAAATTATCTTCTTACAGCACTTATTTTGATTTGGCCTAGATGAATTGAATCTATGGTAAATAGATGCATATGGAGACATAGGTTTCTCTTATTAAAATAGGGTACTAAAATATTATGGCAAAATGTTTATCTAGGTAGTGAGATCATACATTTGTCTACATTCATTCACTTGAGTACTGAATGTTTTCTCAAATATCCCCTAGTGCATATCTGGCAAGATCTCAAAACATTCTTAACACAAATTGTCTTTGGTCAATAAATACCAGAACAGAAGTGTCCTAGAGAAGAAGATTTATGATATGAGCAATACAAACATAACCATAAATCAGGACAGGAACGCTTTCAGGTAGCACAGTCAGCATTTATGCAAATCACAGTAAAGGCAAAAATACATGTATAGGAATTTTAACCAATGGTTTACCTTTCAGCAGCTCACATTAAGTAAATAAAACCCCAGAATTTGCTTGGGAAACATACGGACATGATGCCAGCTACTTCAGCTGTATTGGTTTATCTGTAGATAATACATTTTCTTCTTCCTTAATTTCACTGAGTTGGTAAATTGGATGCTTCAGATTTGTATTTAAAATACAAAATTGCAGGGAATTTCAGGCTTCATTTGTAACAAGCTTGCATTTTCTGCAGAGGACACTAAACTGTTAATATTGACAGTAAGTTGCCTGTTGTCCCCTTTCTTTTTCCCCTGGACTGCCTTACCTCTCCCAGCTTGGCATGTATATTTAGGGCAGTGCAGGCAGTGTGACCAGAGAGGGGTAGGAGGCAGGTGACCAGCAAAGGCATTACAAACAGAAGGAATTGTCTGAGGCGCAGTCAGTGCTTCGAGGGAAGCAAGGCAAAGCACAAGGTATGTAGCAAAACAGTGTGCACTAACACCAAGCTAAGCTCAGCAGCCCGTCGGGACACTTGGGAGATTAAAGCAGGTGTGCATTCTAATGCTGGGCACATACAGGCAAAGGGACCAGAGAACTGGCTTTGCAGTTCCAGCATATCTCACATTCCCCTAATTCTTGTGTTATCATCATGTGATACATGGTTTTGAATCAGAACATAGTCACATGGCAACCCTATATTATACTGCTTGTGGGTAATTTTCTTGTCCTGTCAGAATCAAGTAACTTTCTCTTTGCTATCATTGTGTGGTCTAATGCATATATCATGTCAGTGCTGCACCAGGCTGACATACGCATTAACTGCACTGACAGTAAACAGGAAGTAATCCAAAGTTATTAGGAAGGAAAAATATAAAGAAACCTGTAAGCTCTTACACTGCAAAGCTATCAGCAGCTCAAAGATTTTTTTTTTCTTGTTGTTTCTTGATGTTGAGGACTATCAGTATACATATTAAAAAGCTTTGTTTTCATAATCTGTAAAAACAGGAATAGCTACAAATCTCCCTGCTGAAAAGGGTAAGGGCTAGGTGAATTCTCATTTCACTGAAACTGGTGTCAAAACATGCATTGGCTACCCTGAATTGCAGTGTGATAACTTTACCAGCTTCAGAAAAGAATTGGAATCGTTTTTACTGTCCCTCTACAAATTCACACTTCTCCTCTCTTGTAGGCCTCCAAATTCTCTCTGCGTGTTAACTTTTCAGAGTTGGAAGTGATGTTGTAACTATAAAACTGGTTATAAAGTTCTAACCATATAATTCATGCTGTTTTATCTATAACTGACTATTTTTCTTCTCTTTCAGACTACTATATAACTGTACAATTTTAAAAAACTGTCACTGGAAGGTGCTCCAGTCTTGTAAATACCAAGTTACCTGAAAATTTCTCTACATACTTCCTCCAGAATTAAGTAAATAGTCTTTAACTTGCAAAAGCTGGTCCTGAGAGAGCCATTGTGGCAAAGTAAGGGTGGATGAGTCCTATGACATTTGAAAGAAGAAAGATGAGATGAGGAAAAGCAGTAATCTTCAGGCAAAGAAAAAGTAGAAAATTTGGCTGTCTGTGTACGCACTTCAGTTTGGCCTGTCATCACAAGATCTTTCAACAGGTAGTTTAAAGAAAAAGAACGGGAAATCTTTAGACTCTTTTTCAGGAACACTAAAATTAAGAGAGATTATTGCCCTGTATCTTGTTGAGGGCAGAAAGATATTTTATGAAGAAAGACAGCTTTTAAGTTTGACAGCATCATTATACAACGGTGCCACATCCCATTCCACATTTTAGACAAGCTAAGAGGTTTTTATAAAACAAATTCAGTTTCTTTGGATCTTTATACCTTGGAAATCTTAAGTCAGTGCAAAAGTAAAACAAGACAACATAAGACAACATAAACAGACAGCTTAGAAATGAGGAAATATAAGACATTCTTTCCAAAGTCCTAAATATCCATATTCCCTTACATTCTCCAAAATTCCTTTCAAAGTTATTACTATTATTGAAGACAGACTTCCCTGGGATGAAATTCTAAGTTTTGGAAGTACACTGGATGCTTATTGAAGACAAAATTATTAGATTGAAAACACTCTTTTTTTTTTTTTGTGTGTGTGAAAGGTGTGGAAGCATATTTTGTGCTTGCATAGTTGAGACCTGGACTAAAAGGTTAGTCATGTCCTCCATGTGGGTTAGGTCACATTTTAATCTCTTTGTATGGGGATCATGTTTTTCATCTAGTAGAGGCTGCTTCACTTCTCATGGTAAGGTAAGTAATCACAGAGGGCATGTTTAATCTGCGATGCAGTACACCAGTGTATGTGATATTTTCCATATTAGTAGCTTTAGTAAAGGACTCTTCCTCTTTGGAATCACTGAAGCCTGTCTCTTACTGTTCACACCATGTCTGCAATACGAGGGGTATAGGGTATGGAAAGACCATCTGAAACCTGTAATGACGGTGGTGAATTTGAGGCAGTCTGGGCAGCAGTCCAGTCAAAAACTTAAGAAAATTAAATCAGAGTAAAACTTATTTCCACCACGACCTTGGGCAAAGCACATTGCCTATGGCTGAGCTGAGTAACTTTCCCAAGAAGGATGCCTTGCATGCTCCAGGATGCCTGGAGCACTTGTGGAAACGCTTGGCACAAGGGCAAATGTCAGTACCTTCCCTAATATTATGATGGGGCCCACCACTTGCAGGTGAACTTGAGTGTCAATTTTGGAGATGTGAAATGGATGTTCCCTTATCTGAAGTTCAGCCAAATCATTGTGAACTGGAAATTCCAGTGACTTTAAGCCCTTACAAAATTCCTTACAAAATATTAGAGTTTTACCACAGTGGAATACTTCAAAAAAACCAAAAATACCCCCAAAGGACTGTAAATCCATCTGAACTCTCGTGGAAAAGAGGACTGAGTGGGTAATAGTGCTTTAGGTTCCTTTAGAGTTAAGGCATATGGTATGATTCTTGTTTTAGTTAGTTCTGGGTAAAGTAGTTCAAGTAAATGATCATGCCGTTTCCAGCTTTGCAAGCTTGTGGAAGTGTTTTAGCCTTTTTTTCCCTCCCCTTAACGTTAGTTTTAAAAAAAAAAAAAAAATCTATGCTTCTGGCTGGAGACACTTTCATGCCAACTTTCACCCTGGAGCAAATTTTTCATGCCTGAGTTATAAAAACCTCAGAAAAATAGGTGGTGATATGTAAGGTAAACATCAGAGGACCTTGAACTACAATTTTGCAAAGGGTGTTGTGAACCTGACAGGACAAAAGATTAATCAGACAAAAGCCTCTCTTCATAGCTGTTCATATTAACAGGGCTGTGGTGTCTTATGGTGGATAGGATACAGACACAGGAGACAGAACACCTTGCTTCTGCTCATGTTTCATCTCGCTTAGTGACCTTTAGCAGAAAACAGTATCTGTAAAGGAGAATAACAAATACCCATTTTTGTAAAGATCTTTGGATAAAAAAAGATACATAGTTTTTAAATATCAGCATGCAATAGCATGCAGGTTTGCTCTCCAGACCCATTCCCTTTTCAGACTTTTATACTGTGGAATTAATTGCTTGAAAGAGCATAAAATATTTTTGGTTTTCCCCATGTATTCCTCCCCCTCTCTGCCTTTCTTAGCTCTCATAAACTTTCTAAAAATATGCTGAGAGTGCAACTCATCCTGGGTATAATTCTGAAGATTAAGCTACTTAGGAAGCAATCTTGTAGGAACATAAGGTGAGTTCTGGGTATTCTGAGTCTGGTGATAGTAAGGAATATTTGGGAAGGACTTCTGTCTTACTTGGTTCCTATATTTTTTTTGTGACTGACAGCTGAAGTAGAAATACAGTGGCTAATGCAGATTGCATCTGCTATACATCCAGAACATTAACTGTCGTGGTCACTCTCGGAAGTACTTTTTAGAAAACCAGTTTTTTAATCTCTAATACTGTCTGTGGAAAGTTAAAAGCACAAAATACATTTTTAAACTGAAAGCAATAGGGTTTGTACAGCTTCATTTCTTTTCCAGGGGAATGGAATATTGCATAAGGATACTATGCAAAAGAGAAGTTGAATGAAAATGCTTAACCAGTAAGGGTGTTTTCTTCACTTTTCCTTCTGCTTATATACTGTCACATCTGTTTATATGTTAAAGGGAAAGCAAACACCAATGTCTTTTTTTTTTTTTTTTTTTTTTAAAAAGAAAACAGACCTGAGGAATTAAAAAAACTCTTGGCCTTGGTTCTTATTTTATAAAATGGTCCTGTTATGCACCCACTTGAACAACCCATGCACTCATTTTAGAAGACTGCAAGATAGACTCAGACCCTAAGAGTAAAGAACAGAAAAGATGTATCCACATCTGCTCTGTCTCATCCACAACTATTAAGGATGGTAATAGTGGCTGATTTATTGTAAACATCAGTCTGCAGCTTATTAACATTAAATTAAATTACTTTTCTTCCCCTTGCTTATTTTTCACCCAGAAGAGAGAAATGCAGTTAGATGATTCAATGATTCGCATTGATACTTTGTAACAAAATTAAAGGAAAATGAATCAAATTGCATGGATTAAGTAAAATACATTTAATGTCATTCAGTGCACAAAGAAGACGACAAAGTAAAAGTACAGTTGGTTAAGTAAACTAATTAACCATTTTCTGAGTATACTTAAATAATGAGCCATCTTTCACATGAAACAATTGGCTTCTCTGTAATTAAGTAGAACACTCTGAGTGTTCCTTGTGTGTGGGTTAACCACCATGTTTGTTACTTCCTCTTCCTCTGCACACCATGTTACTCTTTC
Source organism: Merops nubicus (assembly GCF_000691845.1). Classification (NCBI taxonomy): domain Eukaryota; kingdom Metazoa; phylum Chordata; class Aves; order Coraciiformes; family Meropidae; genus Merops; species Merops nubicus. The sequence continues at coordinate 50,866 of NW_008616259.1, forward strand.
TCACTGAGGCAATTCAAACAAATATATGTATATACATTTTATGACACTCTCATACTGTTTCTTTTGCTACAACACAGCTTTGCAGCACTGAAAATATTTCTTTTATTTTCAGCAATCAATGCAAAGATAACAAGGCACTGGGATATTCCTGCTAATTCCAACGAAGCTCATCATGTTTTAGCAGCATGATGAAATGCATTAAGAGGCAATCATTTATGGAGAAACGAAGTGGTATTTGGAGATCAATGCAACGTTTGTAAGGTTTATAGTTTGGTGGTTTTCTGAGATAATTACTCCCTAACTTTATATCACTGTTTTTCAAAGGAAATTTAATTTTCAAATACACATTCCTTTTCCAGCATGTTCAAGTCTGGTAATATAACCTTTCCTGCTATCTAGATCAGTGAGGGATGATGAGGGCAAGGAATTAGTGCCAGCAGTTTCAAACTTGAACAACATTAGGGCCAGCTGAAATCCTATACTTAGACTTTACTAGACCCTTTGTAAAACTTGAACCTCAGGTTTGTGAGATGGCAAGGGGAGAGGCAGAAGACATTCCCATACTCTTTTTACGTGTCTTAGCTCAGACAATTAGTATTTTATATTTCCAAGTTTCAGCTTATTCAGACTTGCCTCTTTCTCTGTCATTTTTGCACCAGACTACTCGCAATTTAGAATCATTCAAGTCACAGTCTGAATGAAATAAAATAATCTGTAAATTTATTTTCAGTCACAGGACTATCAAATATTTCAGAATGCATGAAAAAAGAACTTTGGTCATTAACTACACAGGATTTTATGTGATTAAGTCAGGACATTTCTTCTAATCACAGATTTCTTTCATATTGCCTCTTGTTGGCTGGATTGTGGCTTGCAAATGTTGCTAATCCAATGAACACTGGCAGTTCTCCATTTTTGACATTTCCAGAGATCTTTCTTCAACTTCTGTGATATTTTGATGTCTGAAAAGCTATCCTGTCAACATTTCTAAATCAACACATGATGTTAACATTATTTAAATTCATTGCCTTCCTTGGGCTTCCATCAAGGGTGAAGTTGGCCCATGAACTTAAACAAAGGCTTATATTAGTAAATTCTTAAGAAATAATTTCAATTACATGTTCCAGTACCAGGCAGTATTATGCAGCTGACATTTCATGAATACAAGGATGAGATGAAACCCATAGCTATTCAACTTTGATAGTTATTCTGAAATTCATGAAAAGTGGGTAAATTGGAGAAATTATTCAGAAAAAAATATATTATTTAGAAACATTTCTGTTGTATTCAACCTGATTGCCTACTGTACTGGTGACATAAAAACTTCATTTATTTTTTTTTTTTTTTAATGCACCAAACAAATACAAAGACAAATTCTTCTCACTGTGAAGTGTCAAATTCCAAGCTTTGCACAAAAACATTGTTAAATACAACAACTTATGGTTAGTTCACTAATTGTTCTACTGTATAGCACATTAGTTCCTCCCGTCATAGTCTGTGAAAGAAAGGTACTGCTATGATAGCTAACCACAGGAGTTCCAATAAAGCACACTTTGTGTTAACAATAGACACCTCTCAGTCTTTTCTGTACTCTTCCATTATTTTATTGTTAAAGGAAATTATACTTGAACAAAAGCTTGAAATCACAATGCTTTCCTTCTAGGTATCTGGCACAAGTCATGTCACAATACTCCTAAAAAATGGAGTTTTTTGCAACACTTTTCTGGGTAACATGCTGTATACACCAAATGACCAACCAAGCAAAAGTGTCATAAGCACAGATTTGCTAAATGAATGAACTGTGTTGTGGATACATGCTGTTTCTGTTCATGTAGTGCAGTGATTAAAAAAACCCCAAAGCATTCATACTGGGTCAGTCTAGCCGTTTATCTAGCACAGTATCCTTTCTCAAACAGTAGCTGTACGTGCAAGTGCAAGAAGATACCAGGAGAAGACATGGTAAATGTGTATGATCTTCCTCTGTCATTCTTCTCAAGGATTCTCTTATGTTCAGCGTAAGGGACTTGCTGAGCCTGATGTTGTTTATCTATAAGCCTTTCTGCCCACTCTGGAACACATGTAAATGCTCCTCATCCTTGTTTTGCTAGGAGCTCTGCTGGGCTGCTATCTCCTGCATAAAGAAACACTCTTTTTTAGGAGTCTGGTTTCTTTAAAGGACCTTAGTACTTGAACAGGAAGTTAACAAGGAATAACTGGGCTTTACCCAACTTCTCCACGCCACTTCGAATTTTGTAGACATCTGTCACATCCTCCTTGCATTGTCTCTTTTCCAGTCCTCACCTTGTCAGTCATTTCTGAAGAGAAGCTATTCCATGCAGAGATAGTTCTGACTTGTGTTTGAATCTTTTTGGATTCTAACATATTATTTTTATGAGATGGGATCTGAACCCTGTATAGTCATGGATTTCTACTGTGATATGATGGTTGTTCTTCACTCTTCTCTTAAGGATTCTGTACACTTTATTTACTTTTGTGCTGACTACTGAGCTGATAGTTTTCATAGAACTATCTTTATTATTTTAAAGACAAACTTTCTCTGCTGAGAGTAGCATTCTCTGGTGAGAATGTAAGGCAGTTTTTCCCAATGTGCTTCCCTTTATATTTATTTACATATATCACATTTTATCACCCCAGTATTTGCTCCATGTCAGCTATGAATATGTTGAGCAAAGCTGTTTTCTGCAGAATTTCACAGGTGATCTTCATCCATTGGATGGATGTATCCTGAGTGCTAAAACTATGGATTAATTATGGAGTGTAAGCAAACTAATAAGTTCTCAAATCATTCATTCTGCAAACTCAGGAAAGTATAAGAAAGTAAAAAGAAAAGATTATTTTCTGTCTTTTCCCTCATCCTCCTCCCTTAAGGGTAATAAGGAGTTTTAATATTACAGGTTATTAAAGTAATTATTTGGAAAGATAAATATTACTCTAGGCTGTAAAGCCACATCCCTAGTACATTTTGTAGATTTTTTTATTGTCAATTTTTGAGCTTTGCTGGTTTTTTAGAGCCCATCTCAACTTGTCCTACACTATTTTAATAAATAAAAGAGAAAGCACTGCCCATTAAAAAATTTTGCAAACAGAAGTTGTTTGACATTTTTGCTGAGGAGGCAGAACAAGATGTGGCTTGATCTTACTGGTTCTTGGCTCCTTTTTCAGAGTGACATTTCTGTACATAATCATACAAACCTTATGCGTTTCACTAAAAAATTGCAAATTAAATCATATAATCAAAAAAACTGAATAAGACTCTGAAGTAATGGATGTACCATTGATCCACTTGGGTTGCAGGACATTTTGTTCAAATTTTTGGACTTTTTAAGGCCTAAAAGACTAAGCAAAAGACTATACAGTCCAGTTACTTGCATATATTTGTTAAATAATGCAGTAACTTTAACTTATATATGGTGTAATACTACGCTTCTGGCAGAGTGTGGATGAGAAATTCACTAATAAGAAAATAAGAGTATTCTTCCTCCTATTGCCTTTTCTGAGCTGGACAAAACTATTTCAAGTTCAGTGCCTATATCTTGATTGCCAAAGTGTTCACCTCTAGAAAATCACAAAGAAAATAAAGCTCTCCCTTGTATTGTCCTGGTTGTCTTTCTTATAGATCTGTAGATATCTCCCTAGGCAGAGCATCACTTTCATTTCTGGAGTAATAGAGATAGTAATTCCAGTGACAACAGTGGTTTTGTGTCCATTCACGCCAAGGCCCTTGGTTTGGCTAGAAGAAAGTGTTAGGCTCAAAAATGCATGGCCCACTTTCTAGTTATACAGAGGAAATTAATCCTGCAAGTTTATAGGAAGAGTAGAGATTACATATGTATGATACCAACATGACAGGCATCAAGAAAGAGAACAACCATTCTTTATAATCTAAATTTTGCTGGCACCATTTTAAAAGAAAATGTGCGTAAAGAATGGGTGTATTTTCAGAAACAGAGGAATTCAACACTCTTAGTTCAAGGTACATGAGATTTGCTTCGTTGTGTACTTCAGAGACTTTCTCAAGTTAGTATCAACAGCAACCAGCTGCTGTGAACAGTAAAACCTTGCATACAAAACCAGAGCTGGGGATGGGGGAGCAAGGGAGGAGCAGGCTGAGCCCTTGTAGCTGGTGCCTGTGTTAGCCACTTCTGAGATCCCTTCTGAATCCATAGCACCATCGCTGCTTCAGCACTCATTTTTCATCTGCTTTGAATCCACAGTTGTCAGTGCAGCCTTCAATATGTTCTGTTTAAATTCTCACCAAATCTCCATGGGTTCCTCTGTCTCTTCACACTAAGAGAGATGAGAGAGAGAAAGCAGCAAAGTGGTTAGAAATCTTCTGCCAAACACAGATGGTGTCTTGATTGCTCTTTCAGCCTACCTGTGTCTGTCTGTGGAGCTGTGGATGTTGTGGACATGTGTGTGAAGAATTTCCAGTGCTTTCAGAGCATTCATCTAAAGGAGAATTTCCATCCGAGTTTTAATATCCAGCACATTAGACAACCTTGAGAAACAAATATGGCTATTTAGATTTGTCTCTGTAGAATTGTGCTTGTGTGTGAACTCTTTTATAAGAAGAAAGGAGCAGAGAGGAAGGACAGGAAGACTCCAAAATTGCACAGCAGCCTACTTTTAAAAAGTACTAAGAAAAGCACTTGCTTGCACAGTGTAGGCAATTTGTGAAAATCCAGAAAGCTGTGGAAAAAATGCCACTCTGGCTTTACCTCAGGGCATCTTAGCAATCTCAGCTATTTGTCCCTTTCCTCCTCAGGATACAGGCACAGTGTGGGATATGATTGCATTACAGCAGTTTAACAAGTTAGTGCCTGTCAGCTGACTTGCTGTAACCAACTGTGTATGCTCTCTTCATCTGCCCCATTTGCGGAATAAAATGTGTTAGCTTCAATTCATGTACAGTGGATTTCCCTTCCAAGCTAGATTTCTAAATAGTTTTTGGCATACCTGGCAGAGCAAGCTGGTATTCCCTTCTCAGAACAGGAAATATTCAGTGCAGCAGAGGAAAGGGAAACCTTCCTTGCAAAGAAATAAATCAACCTACCAATGGTGCACTTAGCACATGGCAGAAAAATCCTTGCTCAACTCCTATAAGTAATAATTTTGTAGAGTGAAGCATGAGATTTGATTATCTTCATTATCTTAGTTCAGATAGCTTCAAATGTTGCTAGTTGTCATGAAACACAGCCCTTTAAAAAAATACAGTTCTGGTATTTGATTTACTGACCTATTCTGTCATTAAATTACACAGTATGCTAACACATTGTGAAAATTCAAGTTCCTTTTTAAATGACGCAAAAGAAAGAGAAGGGTTAGTTTTTATTAATGTACTTCACACACCAGTCTTAATTTTTCAACCATGCATATTATAATTATTTTCTTTTTCAGGCAAAATTCTGAAGAGGTAATTGAGGAATTCAGGGTCTTGCTAGCCATTTCTCGATGCACATACTTAATAGGCATGTTCTGAGAGCTCCTTGCTGGATCTGACTGTAAAGTCAATATGAGTGGTAGCAAGAGGAATATCTCATGGTAGCACGTAAAGCCATAGTTCTTGCAGTTTAGATTAGAAACAGAAATTCTAGTCAGATTAGAATAGTAGGAGATTAAGCAGTGTTCTTTTCTGCACCTTGATCACGGCTGGCATTTTTCTCTATCACTAACAGATCAGTTAATCCAGGTGGTCTTCAGACTTTTGGTGGGGAAGTAACAGAAATGTAAAAAAATGGTTAAAAGATTTAGATTTCTAAGTCCTACAACATTTCTTGTTCCTTCTCTTCTCCGTTCCTACCTTCCTTCAATATCGTGTGTTTATTTACAACACAGTGGTTCTGTGATCCCATGTGTCCATGTTTTCACACACCTTTTATTCATTGATTTTTTTTTTTCCCCAAATTAAGAGCTTTACAGGATGGTTGTCACAGCTGCAGTTCTTGTTTGGCAGCATTTAAATGCATGCTAAACAAAAGTCTCTGTCTTGCCCATCTCAAATATAGGCAAGTTAGTTGATAAATAGCGTTATGCCACCCCAGGGTGTGATTATACTTTGAGATAGCACCGCCTGTAGGACGGGGTGAAGGCCCTTTGATTTTGGCTTTCTTTCTAATCATGCGTTTTAACTCTTTCCAAGCGCTGGGTTTCTGTTGATCTCAGCAATTCTGTACATGTTACAACTGATATGGTTACTGATATACCTGATAATGTAGCTGGCATCAACGAAGGAAACCATTTGGTCGGGCTAGACAGAGATGCACCAAGACTGAAGTCATCATTCAGTTAATATGCCAGATTATTGGCAAACTTTTCCACTGCCTTTTTCTTTTGTTTTCTGCAAAGCATCACTGTGGTTGAGAGCCATGATGATCTGATCCACTGGTTTTGGTTATTTCTAATCTTAACACTATCTGTTCCACTTGGCCGTGTTCTCTCCAGTTTTATCGTCCACTTTGTGCCTCACAGAAAGAGACCTGTAATGTCCCCTGTACTGAGGTCTGTTATATTTCAATTTTTCTGGGGGAACTTTAATGGATCCTTAGTGTTGTTCTTCAGCACTTCCTGGAGAGCTGCATACACTTTGGTAAGTGGGCAAGTCTCTGTTCCTCCCAGTGATTTTATTTGTTTCCGTTTAGGTACTGAAAAGTCATGTTAACTTAGAAATTAGAGAATGTAACAAAACTATGCTGTTGATTCATGACATAGTATGGTAAAGCTTTCACTTGCATTTTTTGCACTTCCGATCCACGCTACTATATGCTTACGCAAGACTGACAGAGGAAAGTTTCTTCATGTAAATTACATTTGCATTGGATTTAAGTCAGCTTTATGCTATCAGAAAAGAGAAGAATACATTCCAAAGGGTTTGCAACCACGAATGTTCCCAGAAAGAAACCAGTCTTGTTTCCTTATATTTAGACTAGTATAAATCAGGAATAAATTCATTAAAGTAGTTTGGATTATTTTCATTTATAGTGTAGCTTATTACACTGTTCTGATGCACAGTATATTTATGTAAACGTTGCAATGTGAAGATGGACATAGTTTCAGGTCCAATGGCCCTACATGGATGCAAGAGAGAGGAGATTGAAGCATGCTGGGACTATATCCAGAAGTTATTGTCTGAAGGACTGGTCTTTTTTGACTGTAAAATAAGAGAGCATGCTTTCCTGGAAGTCCGCCTAGCTGTATCTTTGTATAATATTCACTTCTAAATAAGCCCAACAAGCTACAAAGTCTTTAACTACAACATAGACTTATCACTTTTAGTACTCACCTATTTCCTTAGCCTGTAAACTTTGGGCTCCCAAAATGATGTGTTTGATGCTTACATGCTTTTACATGTTAAAAAAAAAAAAAAAAAAAAAAGCCACTTTCTGATACATTCTCGTTGCAACTAATTCTGGTTGCATAATATGAAAGCCTAAGAGTCTGGCTGCTTAAAAAGGTCTAATTTTCTAGGTGTGTAGGGGGAAAAAACTCTTAAAGATGTTCCCACAGATATCTAAATGGGAAGGAAGTTGAGATCCCTTTACCCCATTTGCTTTCAGTGAATGCTGCACAAAAGGCATTTGTTGGCTGGAAGCAAGGTGTAGGTTCTGGATGTAAGGAAATCCTGGAGAGTATTCACAGAGAATGAAATATTATTTATAAAAGTGTCATTATTACATCTTAATTATTTATGTTTTAAAAATGAATAATATATTTTCTGAGTGCTTGCTAATTATTAAATGACAGAAGGAACTCCACATTTCAATTAGCTTGGCTTTCCTGGCAACAACTTCAAATAAAAAAAAAAAAACAAACAAAACTCCAGTACATTGCCCTAGACTTCTGAGAGCTCTAGTTTTTCATAATGGCCTGATGAGGAGAATGACTCTGAAACAGGAAAATGAGAATTCCACATTATTTTGAAGCACAAAGGCATTCTAGGGCACTGGGTCATTTAGGGTGAACTGCCCCTTTCATTTACCCTGAGTGCAAATATTATCAGTGAAACTGATGGCAACCATGTTACATATAAAGATGACAATAATATTTTTCTTTATACAATTGCTATTTCAGACACAGAAAAAATTATGGCCCTTCCTAAAGATCTTGTACTCAGGAATAGTGTTTCCACTGTAACACCAACTCTATGAGTTTTGGCCAGACAACTTTTGCAGCTGCCATCTTCAACACATTAGTAACTATCAATATTGCACCTAGGAGAGAATGAAAAAAAAATCATAATTAAATGTTATAATTCACCTACATTTTCAGCATTTGAATGGGAAAAAAAGCAAAACCTACCAGATAAGTTTCATACTGTCAATTCTTACTCATATTTGGTTTCTGAGAAAGAAAGTTTATTGTATCATAGACTAATACCTCTGGTATCCCTTCATTTAAAAAAAAAAAAATCCTTCTCCAATAATAAATTTTGATTATTGGCATAGCAGGGTATGATTTTTTATGAAAACAATGTGGCAAATGGCAACAGCTTTTTTTTGTTTGTTTGTTTGTTTGTTTTTCCTGAAAATTTGACAAACTTTGCAAAAATTTCATTGGTTTTATCAATGAGAGACGTTTATTTATTTCCTCCCTAGGCAGGAAAGTGAGGCTTACTGGCCATAGAGAGTAGCTCCAAAATCTCTTGTTTATCGGGCTCTGTAGGCAGCCAGGAAAGGTGCAGTGCTCAGGGAGACCTCCTGGTTCCACTTTCAACTACAGTCATGATTAAAGCTGAGTGGTATTTGGGACTGCTGTAGATTGAGAGAACAGCCAAGCCAAGCCTAGAGGCTTCTTTCTTTGCCTGGAGTTTATCAATTAACTTGGAGCTTTTTATGTTGCAGTTCTAGCTGGAAGATTCATTTGAACTTCCTCCGCAGACTTTAATTTCCATTTGATCTCAGAGACACACCATCAAATAGTTTGGGTTCTATAAACCTGAGAGATAACTTTATTGCTGTGTTTCATACCAAAAGTGAAGAAAACATTCAGTGATTGCTGAAACATGATATTCACCAAGTTCTTTAAAGCCATACTAGAGTTATGATTATTTACATACTTAAATGATGGCATTTTTAGTGGCAAGGTGGTGCACCTATTGAGAAAAAAATCCACTTTTGATGCCAGAGAAGAGAGGAATTGCAATGGTTGCCATTTCTGATAATTACTTTTTACTGCCTTTACTTTTGTTAAATTACATGTGGACACAGAAAACCATGCACAGTGAACAAAAGTGGTTTTTTTTTTGGTGGTGTGGGTTTTTTTGTTTGTTGGTTGGTTTTATTTTTAAGCAGAAAACCTAGGCATGCATAGCTAAGTGGAATTTTCCTGCAGATAAACTTCTAGGTCTTACAATCAATCTCCCCCAAATTCTAAACCCTAAGTTCTGCATATCATATGTGGCAATGATAGCAAGATGGTATGATTTGCAAAGTAAAAGCAGATATTGAAGACTTGAGATAGAGTTGTAGAGGGTTAACTTAGGCTAGCTGCAAAGTCCAGCAGAGCCTTTGAGAAATTCTAGTCACACACAAACTGTATTATGCAGGTCTTGTCAACAACTGCCTCAGAAGTATATAACTGGTAAAGAGGAATAAGGGAGGCTAAAAGTATGTGTTCATCCTTTTAGAAAAGGGGAAAAGAAGTCTTTTATCCGATGTTTGAGAACTGCTTGTAGGGGTCAGAACATTTGTACTCCCATGTCAAACCTAAGACAAAAGACATTTGACTGAGAGGATAAACAGATGTAAATACCTAAATGGCAGTTGTTGGCATCTGTCCAAAGGTTAGGGTTGTTCTCCCAAAGGTTGATCTGATTAGACAATTAAAACAATGTCTTCTTTTTTTGTCGATTTCCAAACTCTCTCTCCTTCTTTTAATGTATTTATATTTTAAGAGACAATGTGTATAAAAAAGAAAAGTAAATAAAGACATCTTTATTTTCTAAAGATCAAAATGAGGAGATTAGACTACATTCCAGCATGTCTGAATCTATGTCCTCTCACAACCTTTTATGAAGGAGACCACAATGGTTGCCAGAAGAAAAAAAAAAACAAAACCAAAAAACAACCCCAAAAAAAAAAAGAAAAAACACCATACCCAAAAGACAACCTGTGTGTCTTTGTGCAGTGCTGAATTATGCCCAAAGAGATCTATAGTAGATTTCTAGATATACATCTAACTCTGATCTCTCTACATAGTAGCTTAAATCAAGAGGAACTCCTGACTTGTGAAAAGTTAATATAAGATCAAAATCAGAACTATGTACTTCATTAAGGTTGTGACCAAGATATTTATTGTGGTTTGACAACAGACAAGACTAAACCACTACAATGCCAATAATCATACATTGTGTGGGATTGTTGGGGAAGGAATTTAAAAGAAGTCATTACAAACTGACTCCTCCCTCTCATGTATTTTGTTTATATTTCAAGGCAAATGAACGTCTTCTGTTTTGTAACCCATGGAGTAAGCCTTCTGTTTGATATAGCTTACAGGCCTATAGCTGTAGCATCTGAGTGCAGATAGCAGAAGTTCCTTCCTAATTTTCTCTGCTGAGATGAATGATTACACAGCCACTGGTCCATATCTGGTTGCCACTACATTTATGTTTCCACATTTAAATGCTAATTCCCTATCAAAATGAGAATGTGCATAGCAGTTTACCTACTGAAAATGAGGCAGTGTAAAAATAAATACACACATTTTTAATAGATAAATAGAGCTTGTATGTAATTTCTCTGTTGCAAGGCCATTTGGTCCAGCTAATGGTGGGTTTCTTAGGCAATGGAGGGGTATCAGAGAGTGGAGGAACACTGTTAGCTGAGGACCAGTTTGTGCTTCTGCCTCTTTACCCCCTGTAGGTAAAACATTTTTCAAGAGCGTGTTGCTACTTTCTGTATCTGATAGCAGTAACTAGTAGTATCTACAAGTTGCTGACTACCAGATACAGATTTCCGTGCAGTGACTTTGAATTAGTTACTTGGTTCTGGTATCATTGTTCAGCTTTCCTTGTCCTGGTTCCGTGTAAAAAG
>NW_008616260.1:0-368 GCF_000691845.1 Merops nubicus
TGTTGGCACCCTCTTAACAGTGCGGAGTGTTTCTTCCCCTCCCTCATGATCTCTAGGGAGATGCAGGAGCTGGGACACCCCACACTCCCGCTGGTGGAGGAGATGTCCCAGTATCCCACTTGTATTATTCCAGTGACTCACCCACCTGCACAGCTCCTGGAATAAGGGATCCACAGGCTGACATTACCATTTGATGCTTTTTATAGCGAAGAATTCATAAAAATCCTTGTCTGCAGCTGAGCTGCTCTTCTCCTTCATGTGATCCTTCCAGGGAACATCCCTCCTGCCAGGTTTTGGGGGTGGCGGGAGGTGACCTCAGACACATGTCCCCTCATCAGGGACTTCAGCCACATGTCCTTCTAGAGCCC
>NW_008616260.1:387-603 GCF_000691845.1 Merops nubicus
GACCCCCAGCCCCCAAGGCGTGGGCAGAAGCGTGTGCCCTGCCCGGAACTGCTGCCCGCTCCAGCCCCGACCCCGGGCCCTGCAGACCTGGCCCCGACCGGGATGGCCACCGGCACGTGTGGCTCCTGCAGAGCCCAGGCCAGAGCTGCCAGTGGGGGGGAGCGGTGCCAGGAGCACCCGAGGTGCTGGTGGGGGGTGGGCGGCCCCGCGCCCGCC
>NW_008616260.1:698-1227 GCF_000691845.1 Merops nubicus
CCTTTAAAAACACAAACTTTAAATGGCTCTGAATAAAATAAAAGAGAATAACTGAACTGTGAAGGGTGATGATTGTATTTCTTTCACTTGTAAGAGAGACCTTTATAACTCTCTTGGGAGGAAAAAAACAATAATGGTCCTTCATGGATGAAGTGCTCTAAATATGGTGTATATTTTTTAAAATACCAGTTCTACAGTTATTGAAACAAATTATTGTTAAATGCATTTACAGCATAATAACTGTGCTAATTTGCTGATAAAAAGCATCCAGCGTTAAACCCCCCATACATTATTTTGTCATTAGCATTTGTTAGCTCCTCGTAGGTATTTTCAGACAGAAGGCTTTGTTCTGTATTTAGCACATGGGCCCGCGCTCCCCGCTCCCCCCTCCCAGTGGGAATTGCTTGTGCGCAGAACTGCAGCTTTTTTTTTAAAACTTCATGTTTTAAAATGGAAAATTTATTTCATTTCATTAATGGGCAAGGAAGGGAAGGAGGGAGAGGAGCGAGGAAGGTGCGTGATTTAGTGA
>NW_008616261.1:0-3029 GCF_000691845.1 Merops nubicus
GCTGCCCTCGCTCCTGCGCATCCCTCTCCTCAGCACTAGGAAGCTGAAGTTCAGTGGCAGTTTCCCAGTGGCTCCGTGCCCCGTGCAAGGCAGGGAAAGTAGGTCACAGATTGCCCGGCTGGCGTTTGCCGGTGCGGCCGTGGGGCCATCCTGAGAGCTGAAGGCACGGAGGATGCAGCCAGCCAGAAGGCATTTCTTACCCCTTTACTTTGTGTCCCAGCTTCTGGCGTGGGAGTTGACTGGGGAAGAGATGCTGGAAAGTTTTGTTGACTTCCCTGTTGGTGTTCTTAATATTTCAGTAGAGCCCAGAGGTTTTTGGTATGACTAGGCACCAGGGATTGTGCAGACTGTTCAGACTGACCATGTGCCAGAGAGTAAATGCTTCAGGTGGATGAGTCAAAGCACAGATGAAGAACAAGAGCATTTAAATTTTTGGCTACTGAAGTGTGTGCTCAATATTTAGCTGCTTGAATTGCAGAAGGCACTTCAGGATGCCCATTTAAGGCCCTCCAGCCCCAGAGGCACTGACAGCATAGCAACACCTGCATTTCAGCAGAGATATTGCACAGTGTGTGGACATCCCCTGCTCCTCCTTTTAAAGCTGTGGTAGCGAACAATCTAAGGGCTGAGAGGAGAGCAAACAAAGTGGGAAGCCAACCCTGTAACATAAAGTTTGGTGTGTTGATTGAAAGGGGAAATAAAGGATGAAAGTGATTAAGAAACTGCATGGCAGAGTTACCTTCAGTCATTATACACCTTGAGGCTTCAACATGTCCAAAGTCTTTCAAAGACTGGGTTAATGCAGTTGTTCTCCAGATGATCAGAGGAATACTTGGCAAACCCTTGGATATGTAGCTGTAACTAAGGTCTGCATTCATGCGTCAGTGGTTGGAGCTGAGCAGAGCGAAGGATCTCCAGCCATGCTGACCTGTGCTCCGTGGTGTGCAAGGGTTTGGGGCTGGTGCCCCTGAGCAGTGGACAGACTGTTTCTCCATGTCCTGGCTGGAGCAGATGGGGACTGTGGAGTGGCACAGAAGGGAGCACAGAGCAGGATCTCCTTCAAGCAACAGCACTGGCCTCCCAGTGTTGTCTTGTGGAAGCTGGAATTTTTGATGTAATATAAAACATGATCAGGGTGAAATGCAAGGAGCTTTTCTATGTTTATTCAGTATTTTTCCAGATTAGTTCCTAGTGTCGTTTGGCTCAAATATGCAAACTACTTAAGAAATAGAAGGTAATCACCTGAACTGGCTTCCTATGGGGGATGTCACTGGCTGTTCTGAGGACTGTCCATCACTTCTTAAAAAGTTAACTTAAACAAAACAGAACATTGTGGCTTTTCCTGACTGCCACAACTCTTCAGCTGTTGCTTAGCTACCACTTGGCAATGACCTTTCCCCACAGAAGTGATGTTGTGAACCTTCAGGCTGAAATCACCCAACAAAAGGGAAGAGCTTAAAACCCCTGTATGAGGGTCACCCAAGATCTCTGCTCTGAACTCAGTGTTCCCACCAGGACCACCTGCATTTTATGCATGATTTGTCAAAGCCACTAATAATTTTGCATGATAGTCTGTGGGATTACATCTTAAAAGTAAACTGTGAGGTCTATAATTTCTGAGCCATCACTGCCTTCCATTTGGTTCCTCTGTGAAACTTTGGTGCTGTCGAGGTAAAGGCAATGTATTTTTGCAGGGAAGAAAGAACAAAGCCACATACCCCAGCCTTCCCTGACATTTGGGCAGCAGCACCAAGCCACCTGTACCTGGCAAGCAGCGTGGTGCTCCTTCAGTCATGACCCAGGCATTGCTTTGGTTTGCTGCTTCTTGCATCCAGAAAGAGCATTAGAGGGTCTCTCCTGTGAGCCGTGGCCCAGGGACCCCCAGTGTTGCAAGGCACTGACTGCACAGACTGTCTCCGTGGTATGGAGGGGGAAGCTCTGTGGGATTTTGCAAAGAGAAGAGCATTCTATTATATCTTTTTTTTTGCTTTTTAATTTTTTTTTCCTCATTTTGCAACCTTTTATGTGCGGAAAGGTGGAGCTGAGTACAAATACTGCTGTTTTTATCAGACTGGCAGGTCATTTTTAGAGAGAAAAAAGAAGTTAATACCTCCTGCATGTTTTACATTTCATTGAAATTTTAAGTACCAGTGCTTGTAAGTACTAAGAACTCAAAGCTTGACCTTTTTTGGTTTGCTTAATTTTCTCCTGCCTGTAACCCTTTTAAGGTAGATTCAGCCCATCGTGTGCACTTGATGTCCCCTGTTCTGTTGGACCATGCTCTGAGCTGGGCAAATTTCTGTCTTTTTCTGTAAGAAAGGGACTGTTTTTATTTTCAGTGGAATTGAACTCCCATTCCCAGCCAGAGCCAGCCCGACTGCACAGGTATGTATGGATGCACAAGGACCAGTTGTTAGAGACCCAGACAAGCAGCCTGTAAGTCAGGCATGTGCAACAGGGAAGGCAAGAGAAGATGGTAGTGTTGCAGATCTGGCATCTCAGCAGAGGCTTGCTTTTTCTAAATGTGGAACACAAGAGCTTTGTTTTGGACCACAGTATCGGAAGTCTTCAGTTTGTGACAAAACCAGGAAGGGGAGAAGAATGGAGACTGTATCACAAGTTTCTGCAAGCTGTCAAAGTGGAATTTCATAAAATGGCTGCCATGGTCTACAGTGCTTTTGTTGGGATAGGTCACGTAGAATCTGATGGTCACCTATTCTGAAACTATAAAAAATCACAGGCTGCGATTAAGTCATCAAGAAATTTCTGTGTCTTTGAAACTAGAATTATGAGTTAATAATGTCATCAGTGTCTGTTGGTTAAACATTATCACTGAGTAAACCCAGTACTGTCAGGTCATAATAAAAATTGTCTTCCCTGCCATTCACGGTGGTAGTTGCTTCACTTATTTTACCTCTTTGCTGCGTCCTAACAGTAGCAAACTTGCTGCCTTGGAGATTGGCTGTAATGAGTGCAATAACTGGACCTTATCTGGGGGGGGGGGGGAATTTTGGGGGGGTTAAAAATGT
>NW_008616261.1:3060-32384 GCF_000691845.1 Merops nubicus
TGTGGTGATTAAAATTGTGCTAATGGAAGCTTGAGTAATCAAACCTAAGAAGTGATTTGGAATTCATCAGTTTTTGTGCCAGTGTGAAAGGTGTCAAACAACAAGAATAAAAAGAGGTACCTGGTTCTGTTTTTGTGGATGGACACTGAACAGTTTGAGTAGTGGGAGAAAAAAGGTCTTATTATCTTTGGATAGTGCAATAGTAGTTTATTAGAGGAAAGGGAGAGTTGGTGGAACAGAAGTTGGATCATTTTTCATATCCCCGAACTCTGACACTGTACTTTTGCACTGCAGTATTAGTCCAATAAATCAAAAGATGAGATCCCTAGAGGTTTCGTTTTTTTGTGAAGAATTATATTTTTGAAGGGATGTAGGGTTGGGAGGATGCAAAAAATTAAATACATTAAAAAGTTCTCACTTCTTAAGCTGCTTTGGAAATGGCTCTAGGAGAAGAAAGCTGCCAGGTTCAAGTTCAGACTCTAGCCTCAAGGTGCTTAGGTGCTGCAGTGTTTGATTTCTCATCTGCTGCAGTACAGATGCCTGGGACAGGGAGTGAGTCAAAGCTTTAGCTAAAATGAAATATGTAAAATCTTGGTCCTGTAAAATTAAGAAAAAATATTTAAAATCTATAGTATTGAAGTTCTGCCTGATTGCTTTCATTTATAAATGATAACAATAACTCTGCTGCATTAGAGGAGAACACCAAGGATGCATTTCAGCCCATTTAAGATCGTGATGGCAGGCTGCTGAGAGCTCCCTTCTAGCCACACACCAAACCACAGGGAAGGGGATTGGGTCTGAAGTGCAGCGTGTGGCCTGGACCAAAAGACCCTGTTCCTCCCCAGGGCCTGACAGCAGCATCTCTGATCAGCTCTTGATCGGGAGCTGACTTCTGCCCTGCTGCCTGAGCATGCAGTCTACTATCTCCCTGCAGGTCTGGTGTGGAGCTGGCCTTTGGGCTGCGTTTTCATTTGTATTTGGGCACTATTACTGGCTGCGTTAGTCACGCCATGCTGAGAGGAGTGGGGTGTGCTCCCTGGCCAGAGGGGTTTCCAGTACAGATCTGTGCAAGTGAGCTCAGTGGACAGTGAAGGAGGATGCAGGAGGAGGGAGCGCAGAGCTGGCAGTTGTGTGTGTTGCAGTTCTAAGTGTCAGGTAACTTTTCAGGCTTTCAGAGGGTAAACCAAGGTGGTGACTGGTAGTGCGTTACATTCCCAGCTGTAACTTGCTCTTGCTCTGTGTAACTGCCTTGGTAAATACATATCCCTCTCTGAGAGCTGGTGGGGAAGTGACCTGCCCTTTAATCTGCGTGTAGCAAAATACACAAGAGCAGTCAGAAACACACTGTGATTTCCCACCTTTGCTTACCTCACATTCTTGCACAGCTATGCTTTCAATTATGTCCATTTTTTGGAAAACATTTAGCTTCCCCTCAGTGACCAAGGGCTTAATTTTTCCAGGCATTGTCAGTACTAGCTAGATGGAAACTACTGCTGTCCTGCTGTGTGGCTGGAGGGAGCAGTCTTCCACCAGGCTAGGCTTCAACTTCCTAACATCAGTATTCATCAGCTGGGGCTGTGGCATGAGCCAGGCATGCTGTCCTCCGCTTTGTAGCTTGTGGAGAAAGAAGGTGGGTACCCAGAAGTGGTTTGCCCCATCTTTTGAGGTGTGCCCTATCTTTTGGGGGGGGATGGAATGTGTTACCTTGCTAAGGTGTTGTTTGCTCTCCACTGATGAGGAAGGGTGGGAACCTTCCCCAAGATGAGTATTCAGATGGATTAATTTTAAACTACAGTCTGCAATAGATTAGAAAGTTTGCTATAGTTGTTAGGAATGGCACCATGTATAATTTGTTAACTTACAGAACATGTTCTGTGTTGTGTTTTCAGCATATTTGAGGGGTCTTCTTTTGCTGTCCATGCTCTGGCATCATTGTGTACATTTCTGGTGTCAGGGGAGGTGGAAATGCCCAGCATCTCTTCGTGCCAGGCTTCTTGATAAGATCTCTTGTGAGCACTGAATCTTGAAAAATGAGCTTTTGTGGCTTTTGTGTCCCTAGAACGGATGAAATGGTTTTGAATGGACAATGACTGGATAGGTTGTTACACAGTTCTGGGGTGAGCACATGCCTTGAAGTTCTGTTTCTTTACTGGGTGACCTCATAGGTATGACTACAGCAGTGCCAAAAATACACTGCAGCATAGAAATACCTCAGCTTGCTTTAAATGATATGTTGGGCACTAACTGCAATCTAGCAATGTCAGCATGGAGCTCAGCACAGGCTAATTTTCCCTGCTTCTTGTGTGCACTAAACATCTAGGAACGTAGTATAGACATAACACTTCTGGAGAAGAGTGTTATACATAAAAATACTCTGATTAACTGGCTTTGGGGAGTGTGGTTTTTCCCGCCATGTGTTCAACAACTTCAGTTGTTTTCTGTCCATCATTTACTCTTTTTCAATCCATTTAACTTGCTTCCTTAAGGGTTTAGTCATATCCATTTCTAAAAAATAAATACTACTTTCCCTTTTTGATTGTGACATTGTCTTAAACAGGAGGTTTGGTTTCATGGGAAAGGTTTATCCTGACGATGGGTGGGATAGAAAACCAATCTCTTCTTGGTGCACACTGCATTGCTTTAGGATAAGTCATACTTCTCCAGCTCAAGGACTAGAATCTTATTTATATTGATTTAGGAAAGTGCTTAGGGGTTTGCATTTGCATATTTAATGTAGTTAGAGTTTCAGTTATTTGCATTAGCAATTGCTCTAACTCCAGTATTATTAAGGCAGGTGCTTTTGTATAAATAAAAAAAGAAAAAAGAAAAGAAAAGAAAAAAACATTAGAGTAGTGCTACAGGTTAATTTTTATATAGATGTAATGACTTCCAGCTGCCACGGTAACACACAATATTCCCTCAGTGATACCTCAAATCAGGAAAGAAATTAACTCCTGTATATTAAGTTAGCAGTGGCAAACAAAATTGAGGATGAAAAGAAAATGAAGGGGCAAGGAAAAAGGCTTCGTTCCTCAGCATTGCCACAAGGGACGCCCAACTTTAATTTCAAGATTTGGTTATTTCCTTTAATGCCCCACAGATGTGAAAAATACTGTGGCAGCACTGGGCCTTATGTAAATCCCTTTGAAACTTGTGGGACTTAGATTAGGCCTACCTTTTCTTAGTTCTTTATCCTTTATTTTGTTTTTATGGTTTTGAGGCTTTTTTTTTTTTTTTTCAGAAACAAAGAGGCAAGATAGGCCTGATAGAGGGGCGTGTTACAGAAGATTGGGATCTTCAGACTTATGAAGAACTGCAAACGTCCTTTTAACTTAATGGGGTTAAAGTGAGTGGTTTAGATCAACGCTCCACCTGTGTGGAACTAGGCTTTCAGCTTCATGCAATGTCAAGTGCTCACTTACAAGGAGAGCTCGCAAGTGCTTCATTTTGCCCCTTTGCTTGTGTAGCAGCCAGAAAAAGGTGAGGGCTGGAGATGTTTCCCCAGCAAAGCACTGGGGCTCCAGCCTCCACAGGAAACCAGCGTTGCTGTCCCATGGTACAAATTGTCTCCAGGACCCAAGTTCCAATTTGAAATGCAGCCTAGGTACTTCCATTCTGTAGTCCTTCTGAGGTACCAAGTTTTTCCAGTCTTGCAGATCACTTTTTTTTTTTCATCTTCTTTCCCCTCCACCCCTATCCAGCAGCTCCAGCTCCAGAGAGCTTTCCCATAGCCTGTCCTGGCTGGAGGTGACATTGCAGGTGCCAGAGCCTGCTGCTGACAGGATGCTTTCTTCCCAGAGAGCTAGCGGGAACTTGGGAAAACTATCTGATCTCCAGCAATGCAATGGCTGTTTTCCCTTCTTTGGAAACAGAGCAACTCTGTTAGGGCATAGGAAGGAAGCCAAAAAGTCAAATTGGCTGAGAACAAATAATGAAATTAGCTAGTGCTGCTTCCCCAACAGAGCTAATAAATGGGGCAGAAAATCTAACAAAAAACACAAATGAAGATGGGGTTGTATACTTTTTTTTTAAGTGTGTGTGTATATATACATATATATTTATCTTGACAGCATCCTCATTTAAAAACAACAGCGTGCTTGTAGTGTTTCTGATTCTTAGCCTCTACTAGTTCTTTCCTAAATTGTTAAGAGACCCACATAAATATAAGGAGCTTGGCATTGCTCTTTAAATGGGCAGGCTCTTGGAAAGAGTTCATTTCTCTTGTAATGCGGTTAGTTCCATTTCTGTCATGTACAAATCCTGTCTGACCAAGGACTATTGAATTAGAGCTGGCTTGTGGGTGTTAAGTATCTCTGCAGTTATCTTTGCTTGGGCTGAACAAATGAGAGAAAGCTTAAGGGTGGACAGTCCCCCCTGTGTCTCTGTTACCTGGAGAGGAGCAGCCCTGCACCCAGATAGGTGAAGAGAGCCTGGCGTGGAAGGTCAGGCCAGGTACTTGTGCTTGGGTGTGGCATCTCCTTGCTGCTCAAAGACCTGTTGTCACTTGCATACTTGTGTATGACTTAGTGAAACAAAATGTAGAATGTACGAAAGGTGTGGATGCTTCTCACGCAGCTAACCACCAAGCCTGAAAGTCCTGCTAGATGATCTAAGGCAGCCAAAAACTTACGGCTGCCTTTGGACGTGTAAGGGCTGAGGATCAAAGGTGCAAGGAAAAGGAGACGTCACATGCACTTGGGTTTCTTCAGGTCAAACCTGTAAGATCTGTTGCTGCTGAGCATGTGGCATACTTCATGTGAATTGCGCTACTATATGCTTGGCCCTTGGGACCGATTGCTATGTAAATGCAAATTATTTAATTAACATTATTGTTTCCATATGCCATAATATGATTTTTATGAGCATTTCTAGATTAAAGTTCACTTTAGAAACATAGCGATTGCTTCCCAAATTGCTTGGCTGTGCACTGCATGTTAAACCCCTTTAATGCAGTAACGAATCCTTATCATTCCTTAAGCATCAGAGGAGCAGCCAGAAAAATTATAACCACAGCGTGTAAATATAACACTTCAGAAAGCATAACAAAAGCCCTGTGTGTTTTGACATGGCAGAACCAGTAATTCTTGGCTGTTAACAGGGCAAATAATATTCACAGATTAAACTTGCATCCTCTGGTCTTTAAATCATAAGCCCAGGTTTAGTTAGATTCCTTTATTTCCCCTTTTTTTCAAACCCCATCGGTAGGTGTGATGCTTTGTCAGTAGAAGTTCCATGCTCAGCAACAGTCACTGCAGTTTTCCTTTTGTGTGGGAGGCATGGGAAGTTAGGTGTGCTGTGTGGGGTGCTGGTGTGGGACACGGGCAGTGCTGTGACGGTGCCTGGAGCGCAGGATGGGGCCAAGAACCCGGAGAGGATGGGGCAGGCAGGGAGGGCGGAAGCTCTCGCACGCCTGGAGCTTTCCCAGGAGCTGCCCGTGTAGACACACGGCTCAGCGCTTGGTGCTCTCTTTTCCAGTTCCCTGGGTTAGGTGGCAACTCAAAGTACCAGTTTTAACACCTTCAGCATAGGAATATATTGCTCTGGGTTGCCATTTGCCTAGTAAAGTTGTTCAGGCTGATAAATTTGAGGATAATCCCCTTACATTATAAGCATGAAGCTGGAGAGGGGTTGGAGAATATCACCTTGCTTTGCCCAGTGACAGAATTTTCCTAGAGTTTGTAGACTTTTTGAGAAATTGCCATTTAAGTTTTTGCAATCTGAAGACTAACCTGATTATGTTTGGTGCATGGAATTCAAAACGGGAAGGTTTCTGAAGCCAAATTTCTGTATCCTTATTCTGCTGAGAAATTTTAGCCTGCATTACTTCAGAAAGGGATTGGGATAATGTCTTCAATGTTTACAGTTTTCTATAATTTTGTATCTGGGGCTTGTTTGCTTGATTGCTTTTTTTGGTTTTCTATGGTTTTCTATTTTTCTTTTTCATGTTTGGTGGCTCACACTGAGGGCTGCAAAGCAGGCAAAAGTACTTGGTACTTCTCACTGAACATAAAGAAATAAATGTACATAGTAGCTTTCAGTGAGCCTTGGATTTTTGCTTTGAAAGGGGAAAAAGGTTTTGCATTACTCCCGAACCAGCTTTGTATTGCTTGCTCTGAGCAGACAGTTTGTAACTGCTAACGCTTCCCTGCATACCTCGCATGGTCCTACAGCTGATGGTATCTGCAGAAGCTGGAGTTTCACTGCCTGGCTTTTGTGTCTCAGCCTGGGTGCCTGTAGCATCTCATGGACTGTTGCGTGGAGCTTTGGAGAGTTCTGGGCTCTGCTTTTGTGCTCAGAGTAAGCACATAGGGTAAAAATGAGGGTCTTAATATTCTTCCTTTTACATATTCCAAGGTATCACTGGTAAAGGTAGCAGATCAGACGTTGCCAATCAGAAATCGTGGTACTGGCTGACAGCATACCTTTAATCTTTAATTTGCATTTACGAGCTTGTTTTTGTTTTCATCTTTCCATCTCTTGACACATGCAGCAGAAAATTTTTCTGATTAATGGTTTACCTGTACCTCCAGGTGCCAACAAAATAATCCACGCTGCAGAAGTTTCCCAAGTACTTCTGAGTGCCGGTGAGCAAACCTAGATGAAATTCAGCATCTTGTATAGTTCCTGACCTATGACTTTCATTTTTTGGAGAGAGTGTGTGGGGATGTTTTCAAGAGCAGGCTTCAGTACAGTAAACAGAGAAGACAGAGTTTGCAGTAATTGTATCTTTTATTTTCAGTCCCTCTTAATCTTGCTTGGAGGGAGAAACAGAGAGGGAAGAGTTTGACTGTGGTGTGGGTTAGACAGATGGCTGGAGTGTGATGTAAGGTTGCAGTCCTTCCCTCTTCCCCGCAGCTGGGATCACCATAACTGCAGCAGCCCTGGGTCAGAGTGTGTTAGCTGAATAATTCACCATTTTGAACCGGGTGAATGAGAAGATTCCTGTTGTGCTGGAGGGGCATTGGAGGTTGAGATTTCTTGCAGCTGAGATATCATTCAGTATATTGAGACAGACAGAGGAAGGAAACCAAAGCGTGATTTTAAACGGGTTGGAAATGCAGAGGGAAGTCCTCCCTGCCCAACTTCCACTGGTCAAACCTCCTTCAGGAGGCTCCAGGAAGCCGAGCTCTTCACCTGCACACGCGGGTGTCTGCTCCTCAGAGACATCTCATTCATAGCTACGATGTCCAATTGGTTGATTTATAGCATGTGGGGTATCTTAAATTTTGTTTTCCTTCTTCTTTCAGCTTCTCCTATTAAAAAGCTAGCTGAGTTTAGTTCTCCCAAAGCAGGAGGAATGTTTTCTGTCAGTTTGATTGATCTGTGAATAACTTTGATGTTCCAAGACATAACATTAATAGAGTTTGTGGTCTAAAGTTGTATGAAAAAAAATCTAAAAATAAAGAGCAACTTGATTAACGGCCACAGCCTAAAAAGAGTGCTGCTTGTGCAGTGTCCAGAGACTGGCAGTATTTGGAGAGGAGTTTTCTAAAATGGAGAGCTGGAAATTGCTGTGCCTGCAACTGGGGTTGAATTGTCTTCAAAATAGTTTCTCTTGATTGAAGCCAAATTGTGAGATTTTCTGCCTGGGATGGGTGGAACTTTTGCTGTCACTGGCAGTGCCTGGGCTTGGTGAGGGACAGCTGGGAGGAGAGGGCAGGAGGGCTCCAGACCTGCTCATAGCCCCTTGGTACCCACTTGGACAATCCCAGGCAGAGTAACCCGAATGTCTGCATGTTGCAGCACTCTTCACTGATCCCGTGGGACTTTCCTTGTGATGATTTCTGTTGCGATTGGGCATTGGCGCAGCGAATTCACAGTGATGACTCTTGGCCAACTAGAACCCCCACCATCCTGAGGAGCAGGATCAGGACCTGATTCCTGGAGTTGTGTTAGAAGCCCCTCTTGCCTACTCCCCTATCACTGAAATCGTCTGGCCCACAGCCTGAGGAGCCCTATCACCCACCGTACTCTCCTGGGCAATGAGGAGTGCATACTACATTGAATTAATACAGTATAGTGGTGTTTTTTCAAGGAACAAGCCAAGGTTTTGCTCTTTTGCCTGAAGCTGGGGAGAACTCCCTGCTGACTTGGAAGCCCTGTCCCTGTGAGGCGGGATGGGCGTGGCAGTGGTTCTGGGTCTCTCCTTTGGGTGACTGGCACCCATCCACCAGAAGCCTCCTCTTCTCCTTTCCTCCCCCCTCCACACCTACTGCCGTTGGTGGCAGGATCCCACACAGCCTCCTGCAGGCTGAGGGACACATCTGAGCTGTTTCTGTGTATTAACAATATTCCTATGTGGCTGGAGCCCTTCCTCTTGATGTACTTGGAAGCGCTGAAAGAATTTGGGTGCTCGTTGGGAAATTTGGGGAGGGGGCCCCTTCCAAGCCCAGCTGTGGGATCTCTGTTGGTTCTTCATGAGAGCTGGAGGGGTTCTGTACTCCATGGCTGTGCTGGCTGCAGTGAGGGCTTGGCATTGCCAACTGGTGGCTTTGGTCCGTGAGCCCTCTCCTCCAGGAAGCTCTGTCTGAAAGGTGACAGGAAGAAGAAGGCCTTTTCTGGATATTTTTTAAAATTTATTTTTATTTTTGGATATAAAGTTCCCAGAAATAGTTGTCCTGTGTTTGCCACAGGGAAACGATGAAGGTTTTGTAAAGACTCCCTAAGACTATGCTTTGCTGGGACCATGTGGTGGAAAGGTTCATAACCTGATGACTTCAAATATTACTTTCTGTCATTCCTTGTTGACTTTCCCATGTGTTTATATGGTTTTGTTGACCAGCCTTGTTGATACCTTGGATGCCAGATGTGGTTTTCTTTAAAAGAAAACAACCACAGTTTATGTCTAGATAACTTTTTTGTCTCTTTTTGGACAAGTGAAACAGGTTAGGTATTGGTAACTTATAAGACTGGTAAGGGGTCATACTTTGTGATGACTGTTTTAAATTTCTATGATACTGTTGTGATAGCACTGTGATAGGAAATGTCCTCCATACCTTTCCTTTCCAAAGGAGCCACATTCTCCAAGTAAGCTGTAGATAAATGGAGATCTGTGACTCACGTGCATCCCCAGCCACTTTGTTATTTCATGTTTAATGATACCATCTGGGTAGGGCACCTCAGTCCTTGGTGGCCACTTCAAAACTGACTCAGGAGAGTACTGGATCAATCTTGCTACCAAGGGATGGCAGTTCTGGTCCTCATGAGATATGTGGAGCAGAAAAAAAACTTTTGAGATCCTTTTCCTAAATGAAAGATGACAATTTTATTCTCGTCATTAGAGACTTTTTGGTATGTCATCTGGAACAGAGGATGGTTCCCCATTGAATATTAAATATTTGATTTCTCTTGTACCAAAACTGAGGCAGATGGATTTGAAAAATTTGTATGATGACTGCTCACTGTTTCTTCTGTCTCTGAATTTATTGTTCACTAGAGTTAAATTCATACAAATGCATAAACTGCAGATGGAGAAGTAATAAAGGAAATGCATCAATAGAATACGTGCAACTGACTCCAAGAAGGAATAAAGCCATTAAGTGGAAAAGATACTTCAAGATAGTTCAAGAGCTTTTTGTGGGAGAGAAGAACCTTAGGTATTTCACTATTTGAGTGATAAAGACAGGAAGATTTGTGGCTGGCTGTACAGCCATTTAATAGTAGGTTGGGATATCGATCTAGTATTGTAGCATGCTTTCTTAAGATATAGGGTAATAATGATACATTATCTTTCACTTTGGGAAATAATGACTTAAAAGGTATTTGAGCAAAGAGGCTGTAGACTGTAGAAATAAAATGAAATGGAAGTTAGATGAAACTGGCTGCAAGAGATCCTGGAATCTAAAAGGGCTATTGTAAAGTAGGTGTTGGCTTTTTTTTCAGTGACAGTGTGCGACCCTGTAGCCTGTTTTTCTTAAATTAAAGGTTACATGTGCCAGCAGCAATTGAGTGGAAGCTAAGAGCTGCTGCCTTTTGCAGAGTCCTCGGGATGCTACAAGATCCAGCTTTGGGTGTCTGCGAGGCTCTTTGGGATCAGTCCTGCGAGGTTTGTGCTGCACACTGATGGCCTCGGTTGTTGAAAGCTCTGTGGTGCACAAAACAGATTCACTAGGGAGTAATTTACTGTCTCTCCATGGATTAGTCTTCATGAAGTGGATGTGCCATGTGTCATGTCTTTGGCTGTTACTAACATGATCTAAATTTTCTGCCTGTCCTATTTCAGAGAAGACATTACCAAGGAAGACTGTGAAAAGGTTGGACATTGGCTCCAGGGTGCTTTGAGCCCTCTTAGAGTAACATCAGTCATCCTCCATGATGGCTTTTGTCTGAATGTATTTCTGGTGCGGTAAACAAGTTATGGGAGATCTGTTATTAGCACCTTGTAAGTCCCAAGGACAGCTGAACACAGCATTTTATAGTCTATCATAAAATAATCTTCTGTTCACAAAAATGTGAAAATTGATGTTTTGTCTGTAGACTTCCTTATTAAAAAGTTTCTTGTTTGGTAAATGCCATTATTGTTATTTTAATCAGATTAAGCTTCCCTTACATTTTCTTGCAATCTGCTTTAAGAAAAAGGCACCTTTATTAAGCATTCTTTCTTAATACTTTCTTAATCTTCATGGCCCAGAGCACAGTTGGGGAGGAGCAAGAGAAGTGAGTTGAAAGTAGACACCTTCTCCTGACTATTACACTTTCCTTTTAAAAGAACTTTTAGCAAGAAGCCGTCACTATTTTCAATAGCAAACAGTGTCTTTCATTTCCTGCATTCGGTTCTCCTGGCCAAAGTGTGCCATTACAGAATAATGAATGTTCATGGCATTCTGTGTATTTTTAAATGCAAAGAAATGGTTGAAGTCAGGAATAGCATGACCGTAATGCTTTGTCTCTCTTTGTAGGTGCACATGCATTGGAAAGTACAAAGTCTGAACTACAAATACAGCTTTCTTGTTGCAGCTGGCAGTGCCTCTGAAGGGGGGCACTTGTCGTTTCTCTTTTACTTTGTTTGCCTCTGCCTGCAGGCAGCAGGTATTAAAAATAATAAATACTTCCACTAATGCCTGATGGGACAGCTTAGTAGTTTAGGCATCAGATTTAGAAATATCTGGCATTTTCAAAACTTAGAGCTCCAACACCTCTCAGTGTCTGGCTCCTTCTCAGTACTCTGGCGTTACTATTTTGTTAGGTTGGGATTTCTCCTGCAGGATATGAGTGCAGGAGCTTTCAATCCTGGGTTTCAAAGCATTTCTAAGTCTTGTGGAAATGTTGGCCAGGCTTTCTTCACTGGAACGAGCACACCATTTCTGCGCTTCGTGTCTTAGGCTATGCTGAGGAAGATGACTACAGAGGAGCTCTAGGCATCCTGCCATCTAATTTTACAGCAGCTCAAAAAGCAAACATGCACTAGGAACAAATGAATTGAACTCAGCCAGTCAAGGTATTGGGTACCCAAAGAAAAAAGAGGGAAAAAGCTCCTCCCTTAGCCCTTGCCTTTTGAGAGTGTTGCCAAGGAAAAAACTGGAACTTACAGACATTTTGGGCAGGAGGAAGAACAATGACTGTCAGGAGAGCTCGATCCCTTGTAAAGCATGACCCAGAGAGGTGAAAGGCTCTTTCTGGCCATGGGTCAGACCCTGAAGGCTCTGGGAAGCGACAGTGAGAGGTGGTTCTGGAGCACAGGATTTCTGCAGCCTTTAATGGGCAGCCCAGGGCTGTTCTAGCACATGTGCATAGTTTCAATTGCAGGTAACTGGCTGTTCTTCCACTGTATTTACAGTTATGATAACTGTATCGCATCCCTTCTGGATCAGTTCCTCTCTGTAGTTGGTGTTGGTCCTCACCACAGGAGGCTACGAGAGAGGCAAAGGAGGTGCTGCATTATGGGCAAGGGTTGTGTCCATGGGGGGTTTGGGGCTGTGGAGAAGTGTTAGTGGTCAGCTCCTGTAGATCAACTGCTGCAGTTGGTGCTGGGATACTCAGTAGGAGGTTTGAAATTGTCATTTTGCATCTTACACAATACCTGCAAGAAGAAGAATTTAAAAAAAAAAAAAAAAGAAAAAAAAAAAAAACAACAAAGAAAGGACAAGTTTTGGTATTAGTCCTGTGTCAATAAATCATATGTCAAATTAAGTTTCAAATATTCATGATTTCTTTCTTTGACTGTCTCTTCATGTCCATTTGCTGGTGTTGAGACAGAGACAGGAGAGTGGAACTGCCAAGAATTTATTTTTTTATCTTCATTTTCCTCCACTGAGAAAGCTAATTGAATCTCTTTCTGAACCACTTAATTCACTGCCTGTCATGCTCTTCTCTCTCAGTGTAAACTTCCTTGGGGCTATTGCCATAGTCTCAGCAGAGGAGGAAATTAGGGTCTCTAACAGAAATAACCTACAGCTTACATAGCATAAACAAATCTTAGAAAGCAAACACTGACAGGTTGGGCAAAAATATTTTTAAAAAAAAGGAAAGTTATAAAAAAGAAAAGATTAAATGCAAACATAGTGCCCTGCAGTGTTTAAAACACTTGCTTATAGTTTGTCAAGCTACATGTTCAGGACCTTTGATCAGGATGGAGGTTGTTTATTTCCCATACAAACCAGCTTGTACATTGATCAATGTACTGTTGATATAGTGAAGGTGTTCCCTTTACTGGTCCCGAAGAGAGGCCTCGGACTTGACAACAATATTGTGAACACTAACAAGGGTATCTGAGTTGTGGAGAAAATGCAAAGAGAAAAAAGAGCACAGGATTGATAGTAAGTTGATCCCGTATTTAAGGGAAGGATGCTTGGAGTGGTTTCTGTGGGGAGAAGCACTATGGGGTGAAGGTTGTTCCCCCTTGAGAAGAGAGCTTTTGCGAAACACTGGCCTAAATAATGAAGCACGTATGGTTACTGTACTAGGAGAACCTGCTGCAGGGTTCCTCCTGGGATGGGAGTCATTCCTGACCGGTCATACCTTGTGGAAGGAGGAAGACATTAATACTTTCCAGCATTTAAAAAGCCAACCAAGCAAAACTATTAAAATGTACCATTTGCCTTAAAGCTTTGCTGCGTTTTTTGACCAGAATTGAGCATTTTTTCACAGGGCGGGCCTGAATGCAAAGTTACGCAAAGAACAACCTTAGCTTTGTATGCACAGTAACGGGATCTAAAATAACTATTATCAGAAAGAAAAACTTGCTTAGATGGAAAATGAAGGATTATTTACTGTTTGTTCCGGCTGTTTTAAGTCTGAGGAATGAGGCTTAAAATGACCTGATAGAGATCTGTAATGAAGCTGTACAGTTTGCTGCTGCTGGACCTTGAGGCTGCCAGAGGTTTTCGTGGCAACAGACAGCATCTGTAAAAATACATGGAAGAGAAATCCATCAGATGCTCCTAAAAAGAGAGAAGTCCCCTCCAGTTCCTGAAATGTGGGAGCTGCAAGTCGCTCCGTTGCTGTGTAGAGTTCTTACAGTGTTTTTTGCCTGGTTTTACTCCTCTATATGCATCTGTTGTGGGGTACTATGGGGCAGGATATTGGTCTAGAGAAACCTTTGGCCTGACCTCTGTCAGTCATTCCTGCGACTCACGGAGCAAAGGTTAACTGCAAACCGCACTTTAGGAGCCTCTGTTCTCCAGTCATTTTAAGCAGAGCATTTATTCAATAATATTATGGTTATTTGGACTGCAACTGGGTGGGATGAATACAGTTTTCCTTCTCAGCCCACATGTTTCCTTTGTCACATGAAGTTCTTTTCTATCTCTGTGAAGCACTCTGTAAAGTGGGAATAATGCATCCCTGCATGTATGTGCTGAAGTACAGCAGCCCCCCCCCAATGTATTTGGGCACTGCTTTGGGGGTGGTGGGCATTAAGTTTCATTAATAATATCCTGCCAAGAGGAGCAGGAGCTGAAACCGCCTCATTCATCCTCTTGCAAGAAGTGAATGATGCAGAATAGGAGCCTCCTGCTTGCAGGGAGGGCAAGCTGTTATCTGTTAATATGGCAGCATTTCGCCAAATGATTAGGCTGTCAGAATTATAGCAATTTGAACACGCTGAGCAAGCTTTTATGTACACAAGAACAAGATGCCGACGTTAGATTACTGAAGAGGAATAACACAAGTTGGAGATTGACAAGTGCTTGGCAAGCCCACGTTCCTGAGGCTCATCAGACATTCACGGCTCCTGTGTGATGCTGGGGAAGAGCATACTCAAGTGGCTGTATCATAGCCTGGGTGACATCTGGTGACATACAGTTAGGCCTGTTGTGTTTCTCTGGAATGAATTCATTTTCACAATATTTGAATGGAATCCATTTATGTAGAGTGGAAATATTCTAGCGTATGCAAGTGACTTACAAGACAGTAATATTTTTGGTCCATCTTGTATTTGGTGACAAAAGCGTTAATTAGCTGCACTTAGCCATTTGCTATTTTATGGAGTGGTTTTCTGATTTCAGTGCTTCCTGCTGGCTCTGCTCCTCTGCTCCCTCATGATGCAGGTAGCTACAACCGGCTGTATGAGCAGAGGGAACACAGGTACACTTGGCCATTTCCTATGGTCGGTCTGGGGCTCCTACACAAATGTATCTGCTGGCAAACACCAACTTTTCTCTCCTTGTAGCAGCTGGAGGGTTTATGTTGCACTAAACAGAGGCTTGGACACTAAGTGGTTTTTGATCTTCTGATATGCTCTGCTTTGGTCGTGGAGTATATTATTTTTTCTCTACCAAGATAGCTGGTCATTCTGCTTTGGTGTTGACTGCAACTGAGTGTTGGGAATTGTGTGATTTAAGTTTCTTTTTGCTTGATCTCTCAGAAGATGATTGTGGGCCTGATTCAGCATTGCATCTGAGCTGAAATCAGGTGTGGAATGGGGTCTGGTCTCTGTTGGGAATTCAGCCTGAGGTTATTCTTCATCTGTCTAAAACAGAGATGTGCAGAAAATGGGATTTTGTTGTGTGGAAAGGGGTTTTTATGTTAAAAATCAAACTGCAAGCAGCACATTTTGCTTTTCAAGGACTGCTTTTCCTGAAAGATACCAGAGTTTTCTGTGGGATTGAACACAGGGAGATGTGTATTTGTCATACCCCCTCCCCCCAATTTTTCTTGAAAAGATGCTTTTAAAAGAAAATTCTTGACTAGGTCTATTGAAAAATCTCCTTTCAGAAACTTTGGTGCAATGGAAGCCCAGCAAGACCTCAGTGATGCACAAAAGCACAGTGCAGAACTGTGTGTGGTAAACCAGGATAAGTCCATGAGATGCTTTTGTGACAAGGAATAGACTGGTGCGCCAGGCACACCGGCTTTAGGCTGTATCAGCAGCAAAGTATGACCTTATTTCTCTACTTTTCTACTTGTAAATAAGAAGAAAAAGCTTGAAGATGTGTTTGGCTGCTGCCTGGCCCACAGCCGCTATCTCTCTCTTGCATCCCAAAGGCAATGGGGCGACAGCATTAAGACCAAATCCCTGCTGATGATTTTGTATCCTAGGGGTCTCCTGCAGCCTTCTCCAGGTCATGAAGGTGCCTCTCTGATGAGCAAGTGTGATAAAACTCTTGGGTCATTTCAGACTTCTGATCTGAAACCCAAGACCCAGATCGTAGTTATGTCCTAGCACTTCATATGGGGCCAAAGTATTACATAGTTGGACACAGCCAGGCTCTGCCACCCAACCTGAGGTTGGGTGAATGGCCCTTGATCCTCTTTCATTGATGGGTAGTCTGTAACCTGTGTGCCTTTAATGGCTTTAATGGAGAAAACCTTACTGAGTAAACTAATGCAAAAGCATATGGTCCTTGGAACAGGTGAGATGTGAGTTGCACCTGGAGAACAGTAAGGCAAATGAACTTTGGCATTTTGTCCTGCTCTTGGTAGGAGTAGCCTGATGTGAAACACATCTCAGCAGTGAGGGGAAATCTGCTTCCTGTAATCGTAGTCACACCCAAGTGCTAACGATTGTTTTTCTGAGAGGGATCTTTGTATGTCCAGCTGTGGAGAACAGGATGAACAAGGGCAAAAAATGATGAAATATGGTTTCCAAATGTTCTTCAGGTTGTGCCTCTTGAGCCTTAACACATGCTCTGGCTTAGGCTCTGTTTAGGAGTTTCCTCTTGGTGGCAGTCTGGCAGGCCTGAGGTGTAGCTTAGGCATCCCGAGACAAACTCATTTTAGGTCAGCCTAATACAACATGCAAGGTAAAGAAGTTTTGTGAAACTCTGTTTTTGCTATTTGCTTCTGTGTCTTTGGGAGAAAGGCATTCTTCTGGCTCACTTTGTAAATACTGCAGTCTCCCAGCCTGGTGATTCTTGGATGTAAAGCCTAATTTTTTTTTTTTTCTGTACAGTACTGTTATGATTGGAAAAAAGTGCCTTTTAAACATCCGAAGTGCCTATCACAAGGTAAGGATAAAAAAAAAGTTTCTTATTGTTAAAGTGGGCATTTAGAGAGTGCCATCAAGGCGTTTTGGAGAATAGAGGTATTTTATTTTTAATGAGAAGAACTAAAGAATAAAAAATGGTAGCCTTGGAGAATTGCAGATCAAAGGTTTCTTCATTGTAAAACAAATGAAAGGTCTCAGTCCTAGAAGTGATGAATAAATTGATAAATTTTTAATAGGAAGAATAAGCTATAAATGGTAATTTAATTCTTTGGGGGAGAGAATCATTTAAGCACTGTTTAAAAAAGTCCAGATTTTGTGTGTGTGTGTGTGTGTGTGTGTGAAGACTGTAATGATAACTAAAGGGGGTGATTAGGAAGGTGCACAGTTTGGCCAGGGCTGTTGTGACCAGCACTGCTTGCTCTCACTGCAGTGCTCGTGTCCTTCCTGGCAGACATCTCAGTAAGGAGATGGGTGCCCACCTGCTTCTTGCAGGAGCCTGGTTGTGCTCTTCCCCTGGAAGTCAGATGCATCTGTGGACTTTAACCTTTGGGTGAACACCAGAAAACTTCTAAAGGAGTCCAGACCTATGAATGTGCTCACGATCACCTCCCCCCCCGCCCCCTGCCATCTCTTGGCTTTGCAAGAGGCAAAGCGCAGGGCAGGGGGTGGTGGGGACCAAGCCAGCCCATCGCTGTGTCCCCTGTCCCAAAGTGCCCCTCTACTCAGGGGATGTGGGATGGAAAATGGACCCTGATGGGAGGATAAGATTGCCCCTGAGTACTGGTGGTGGGGCCAGGCCAGGGCAGTGTGGGGCAGGCAGGGAGCCAGGGCACGAAGGACAGAGCTGGGAGACTAGGAACGTGGCCTCCATGACAGAGGCATTTAGAAGTGTAGGCTGGGGATGGGGCATTTAATGACATTCACCCAGGGTAGTTCACAGCTACAGGGCTGACAGGCTGATGGGTGCTGCCAAATTTGCATAATAACACCACTAACAAAGGCCTCGGGGTTCCTGCCAACAGCACCGTGTTGCATTGGGTTTATCCTCCTCCGTGTAGCCATGACCCACTTTTCACCCTCAAAACCCGATTTTGTTTGTCAGTTGTGGGACAGCCTCGCCCAGCTCTGCAAGGAATCATTGTCAGCTTCTATAAGGTGTCCCTGTGTACTGCAGCATGGCCAGTGTCTGTGACCATGCCCCACCACCATGTCTCTGCCTGGGCTATGCCCTGACGCCTTGTCTGGGTGGCCAGCTGCCCCCTTGGTGTCTCCCAGTGAAGCTGTCACACTCACCAGCTCATCCCACTTGTTTCCCTTCCTTCTCTTGGCAGTGTTTTTAAAGTTAGAATAAAGAATGATAGAGGGAAAAAAAAATCTCTCCCTGCTGCTTGAGATTAATACCCAGATAATAATTTTTATCCATTTTTCCATCCCCCATCAATTTTCTCCCCTTGCTTTCACATCACACATCTCACGATGGAGATGCTCCACCACAGCCCTTTTGCATGATGGTGGACTAGCTCTGTGGTCCCTGGTGACTGAAGCATGCCTCGTGCCCCCGAGTAGCAGCTATTTTGGAGAGAAAAATGTGCTGCTCTTCACACTAGTGATGGAATTCCGACTTCTCGCTGACCTTACATCAATGCAGGAAGCAAAACTGGTTGTGTTTGCATGGTTCAGAACAGGATCGAGCTGTTCTGCATGTGGCTGTGTCTCTAGCACAGATGAGTATCTTTAATTTTTTTTAAACAAACAAAAAAAAAGAATAAAAAGCCTACTTTGACTTAAAAAAAAATTAAAACGGATAATGTTTTTGACCACTGTTACATTCTCAAATCAGCTTATACGGAAGAGGCTTAGAAGGCATGATGGGACTTGTTAGTCATGGGCATAATTTTTTGGTCTGCTTTCTGCTTACTGGGAGTCAGAAATGTATGTCTGCATTCAGCCCTTTGCTGTGTCACTGGATTCCTGATGATATGCCTAAGCTCTAACAGCTGGTCACGGTGGCAGAAAGCTCCAAACTGAGATGCAGAGTTGGGCATTCCATTTTTAACCCTCTGGGGTCTGCAGATGGGCAGTGATAATACTGCGGGAAATTTTAAGGGTTTTATTTGTAGCTTAAATAGCAGCACTGTCACCCCAGATAAGGGAAAGTGTGCCTATAAGTTTCTGTCATTTAATTTCTTAGCCTGTATCAACTTCAGGTGGTAAATGGGTCATTCGATGCTATCGCCAAAAGTGTAACTAATGTTGATCCCATTCTGCTGACAGTAATTTCATTTTTCAGCTCTGTGGAAGTTTAGCAAAATGTTTGTTTCAGGTGGATTCTCCCATCCCTTTTCTGTACGTGGGAGCTCTACGGATTTACTTTGTACGGCTGATTCAAATGAATGTTGTTAGCCTGAAATCAAACCTAAACCCTCAAAAAGGTCAAATGATAATATTTAGAGGTTGCATTTGTACAAAAGGAGTTCACCTTGGAAAATGCCTATCTATGTCTAGCTCACTGTGCTCTGTAAGAGCCTATGGGTCTGATTCAGCTTCGTGTTTGTTTTGCAGCATTGCTTTGGGTAGAGCTGCTGCTGTTTTTTCACTGATGTGTGAGATCAGAGCAATGCCTTGCGGTGTTTAACTCTTTGGACTCACAGCAATAAGCTTCTGAAAGCTCTGTGAGCCCACGTTCAGCAAAGTGATGTTTGCTGCACTCTTTGTCAGGGCAGCAGCAGGGCCTTGAACCTCTGGGGGTATGACAGTGAATGCTCAGGAGGAGTCCAGGCTTCTCAGTGGAGATTTCTTATTGAAGACCCTTGTATGAAACCACACATTTATGGAAATTTTATTCAGTTTTAACCCAGTGAAGGTTTTTGCTTCAGCAGAGAAATAAAATTTTTACAACTCATCAAGTTTGGATGTTGCAATAGTGTTAATGCACGCAAACCTGAAAGTTGCACTGAGCCTGACCACGTTTTCCCACCCTCTCAGCAGCCTGGCTGAGAGAAATGTGCAGAGTAAACCAGCACGGTGAGTGCTGAAAGAGTTTATACAATGAATGTGAGGATGTTATTATCTTAAATATATTTTGACTTGACTCTCCCCCAGTCCCCCTCACCGTTTTAAATTATTTTTGATGTCTGTATATTAAAGTAAAACTGTGTTGGCTGAAAGGTTTCTTTGTCTGGCATTGTAGAAAAACTTGAATTCAGCTGATTATGAATTTATTTTTCTGACCCTCAAATACTTGCCTTCTTTAACACTGCGCTCTAGTGACTTGCACCATTGTGTTTGCTCTGCTCGCTCTTATCTTCCAGATTTGTGTGCGTCTAGATATTGCTTGTTCAGCTGTTGCTGTTCAGCTTAGCTCAGAGCTTTTCAAATTGTGCTTGTCTGTCCATGCTCCAGCCCTGTGCTCATAGCAGAGGCTGAGCTCCTGCACTTTTTCCTGTGCCTCTTAGACCTCTCCAAAACAGTGACTCTACCTCTGCTGAATGGTTTGCACTGAGGGCAAATCTGCCAGTGTCACTTAGTTCCAACTCCCTTCTTCATTAGCAATGATGACTAAGTCATTGGATTGCCCAGTCAGCGCTGGACTGAGCATCATTTAGGGATGTGAAAGGCATTTTCAGACTTGGCTGGGCATTGAAGAGGCTTCCATAGCTAGCTCTCCTACACTTGCAGAAGGCTGCATGGTTTATTTGCTTTGTTGTGATATCGTTTTTTAATAGTTTACATGGGTTTAAAGCTTGGGAAATGGAGGAAATATAGGAAGTGTGACAGTCAATCAGATGATATATAGAAATGAAGATTGACAGGAAAAGGGGTCATAGCCATCTACATCTATTATAGCAATCTGCAGAGAGAAATCCAGAATCCATGTTGCAAACCTGTTCCTTTGGAAGACGAAGACTTTCTTGGCACAACTCTTCGTGTGTTGGAAATATGAGGTATGTAAAAAGAAATGGTGTTTTTCTTTTGGATGCACTCTTTTATTGGCTAGCAAATATGCAATGTGATCACTTAAGACTTCTGTTCATTTAAAATGACAATTTATTATCAGTTTTATGACCTGAGTTTCTACACCCAAATTCTTTATTTGTGTAGCTGAAATTAGCTTAAATTTGGTATTCAGACTTAACACAATTGGTAACCTTGAATCTTTGTGCTTAATATTCAGAAGATCACAGATTGGCTAAGGTGGGAAGGTGAGAATCTCCAGAGGCACCTCTGGAGATTCTTTAGTCCAAGCCCATGCTCAGGGCAAGGTTGGTGACAGGAGGTTGCTCAGGGTACCATGTCCAGTTGGCCTTGAATATCTCCAGGGGTGGAGACTCCGTAACCTCTCTGAGCAACCTGGGCCAGTGCCTGACCACCCTCACAATGGAAAAGTGGTTGTGAGGTTTTTTGTTATGTTTAAGAAGAATTTCCTGTATTTCAATTTGTGCCCATTGCCTCTTTGCCATAGTAATATTCCTCATTCAACCTTTTGTCAGGTTATATTAACTTAGTTGCGCTTGTAATTTCCTGAAAAATGAAGATATTTTTATAGTGAATAGGGGTAGAAATAATTTTATTTGCAGAAATAACAATGTGAAGTTAGGTCTTTAAGGACTAGTGTATATCATTAAATAAGAACTTTTACCACTTTTTTTCCCCCTCTTCCTATATGTGAGGGGACTGTTGATTTTTTTTCCTCCTTCCTCCCCCGGTATGGGTTGTATTTAGGACCAAGAATATTCTCTCATATCTTTGTTTTAAGTTGTTTCTTCAGTGAATGTAGTATGTCATAAAATTGAGTAGATAAAAGATCAGATTTTTGATTTTTTAATTGTTGTAAAAAAAACTTATGTGGAGAGCAAAAAAAAAAAAAAAAAGTGCAGTAACAGCAGTAAGACCTGAAGCCTCTTTCAATACTTCCATAATCTTTAATTAACTTAAAATCGCACTGGACAATCCTCAAGTAATGTGCAAAAGCGGCATCTAATAGATGTAAATTATGAAGAAACTTTCGGCTGTCCTCTGGGAATATGCCTCAGTGCTTCTGTGTGCTTAAGGCTGCCAAAAATATCCCTAGTAATTCTCAAACTCTTTTGGCAGATGAAGGCAGAATGACTGGTTTTACAACAATCAAGATCAGATGGTGGCAGATCTATCATACACTATTCTATATTAAGAAATACGTACACTGGGAAATAAGCCCTGATCATATGTTCTCTTTCCGTCGCTTTGTCGCTGGTGGGTTAGTGTTAGCATTAGCATCTGTAAAAGATGGAAGACAGTAAAAGTTCAAATCATTTGGTTGCTTGACATGCTTTTTATTTCAAAGATTCTTAATGCAGTTTCATTGCTGTCTTGGGGAAAAGAAAAATGTTCAGTTTTCTCTTTCACCTGCCTAATAATGAGCAACTGTCAGACACACTTTGATACTGCTGCGCCTTGGAATAGCGGTGACCGCAGAGGAAAATACACCTTTTTCTGCTAAGTCTTTGTTTTTTCAGTGAAAGATGAGCTTATACACTCTTGGCAAGAGATACAGCCTTTGTTCTGCTAGGATGTATCATTTTAGCTGTGGATGAGTCTTGGAAAACAAAAGCATTTAATTTTCTATCACAACCCAGTGATCTGTGTAAGAAGCCGTGGTTAACACCGTGAAGCAGTTCTGCTGCATTTGCAGGAACAACCTTAGCTCTTTTTGTATTTGCCTGGGGTTTTTTTTGAGGCATTCCTACAACTTTTGTTGTTGTTGTTTTCCTGAGGGTTTTGTTCTTAGAAATTACTCTAGAATTTTTCTTACCGTTAGTTTTATCTTCAGGCAGTTTCCCAGTCCACTAGGAGCAATTGCAAAGTTGCTTCTGCATAAACTTTAAGTAAGCCTTATATATGCCTGTAAAATCATATCTCCATTCATGCTGGAAATGCAAAACCTCCTGTTTTCAGGGTGTGCGCTCAGCCTTGCTGATGTTTGCTACCCTCACAGTGATGTTTGCTACCATCACAGTGATGTGAATCATCTCCTATTTAGAGATTTGACCATCTGAAATGGACAGTAGTATCTACGTGCAACTTTAATTCAGGATGGCCCTTGTTTCCTCCTCATGTCTTAAGCCAGACTGCATTTCCATTCAGGCATCCTGTACCCCAAGATAAATTAATTGGTTCAGACCTGAAAAAGATTGTGTGTGAAGGGTCATCCTGCTCTTGGTTCCTTTAAGTAGTTTGTTCTAGTGATACAGTTCAAAGCTTGATTTTTTGCATATCAGTCTTGTTTACAAGTCTACATAGAAGTGAATAAAAGGATTCCAAAATCCCTTTTCCTTTGGGATGGTGCTGTGCAATAGAAGATATAATTGCTTTCCTCTGAGATGAAGAACCCAGGTCTGGATGCAAGAAGCAGGGATGCTGTGAGAACCCAGGCCGCGGATGGTGTATAATAATTATTTGCGAGTCTCTCGAAAGGAATGCCTGTGCTGACATTCCCAGCATCTGGCCTCTGTTACACTGAGAGGGAATCTCCAACCTTTTGTTTCTCCTCTTTTTTTCCCTTCTGATCCAGAGGATACCCACAGGAGGATATGTCCCTGGCTCTTGGCTGCACCCCGACGCAGTGCCGCCTTCCTCGCGGTTCCCCCTCACGGTGTGCAGCCCTGGCTCTGCCATCTCCTTAGCAACTCCAGCAGCACAGTCACACAGCCCCTGG
The DNA here is from genome assembly GCF_000691845.1 of Merops nubicus. NCBI lineage: Eukaryota > Metazoa > Chordata > Aves > Coraciiformes > Meropidae > Merops > Merops nubicus. The sequence continues at coordinate 26,121 of NW_008616261.1, forward strand.
GGGCTGCAGCTCTCTATTTATAGGCAGTCGAGCCTGGATGAAAATTTGCACAGAGCTCTGGTAAGGCCTCTACAGAAACAAAAAACTTAGGGGTCCTGCAACAGTGTGTGGCTTGGTGCTGTATCTCAAAGCCCTGCCCTTTGCAGGTTGCTCAACCTTTGCAGTAAAACACGTTCACTCCGATACCTAGCAAGGATTTGCTGTTTACATAGCTGCTAATGAACCTTTCAAGAAACATCTTCTCTGTAACCCAGGTTAGGAAGTGAAATGCAGGTGCAAAAACAACAGCCTGGGGTAATATCGTGTTGTAACAGGCAAAGTCTCAAAGATGATGCTGTGGCTTTTTTATTTCAGGGCTATGGCTTAGTGAAATCTTAGAAGACAGGAGATGAAAATATTGTTTCTGAGCTTTGTGGGTAGTTTTTAAAATTATGTTTCTTCAGGCTGAATTCTACATTGAAAACAAGTTTAATCACTGGTTATATTGCTTTGTGTTGCTCTGCAAAGGTTTATTGATTCAGCATTTCCCTTAGTCATGTGCCTGTGAAATGAAGTAAAGGATGTGTGGTGGTGCTAAGAATGACTCCAAGTATTAGAGACATAAATGATCATCCATTAACATAGGGTGGATGATGACCCTGAGCAGGACACCTACTTCCATGAGCTATTTCTGTATACTGAGCTAAAATTATAAGACACCCATGAAGGAATTTGGTATTTACTGGGGTATGATACCTTTTAGGTGAATCTGAGGAGCTTTTTGGAGATCTTAGTTAGCATATCTGGTTGTTTGACAGCTTTGTAGTTTTTTTACCTGGGCAGAATCATAATTAAATGCTTCCATAAGGCGGTGAGTTTTCTCTTCTCTTTAATACTTGCATCTGGATTTTGTGTACCAGTGTAGGAAAATTTTGTGTCCTCATCCTAGGGCTTCCCTCCCAGATTTCCCTCATAGCCCACATTCCCTGCCAATGACTGCTAATGGGAAAAGCCTTGAAGTAAATGTCGCTCTGCTTTTAAAATAATCTTTAGTGTCTCCGAGTCATCAGTGGAATTGTTCTCCTGGATGTCATGGTGAGAAAATAATGTCTGTCGAGACTGGAGGAGCAAGGGAAGTCCAAAGCAACATTTAACCTACTCCAGTTGATAGGAATGTGGGAATTACATGCTTTTGTGTGTGTTTGTGGGGGGAGAGGGAGCCTCTTCGTTCAAGGAGAACATAGGGAGGTGAAGACATGCACTGTATAGGCAGGCTGATTGACAGCCCAGCTGGTGCAGATCAGTAATTGGAAATTCATTGCACATAAATCTTCTAGTACTTATCATGAGACATGGGAAGGAGAATATCTGAGCTCTGAAGCAGTTAACTCTTTCAGGGCCATGTGGGAAGATATTGGGCTTTCAAAGTAGCAAGACTCTTCAAGTATTTCTCTTTAAAGCTTTCATTTTTTTGTTACAGCAAGAAGAATGCTGGTGGAGAAAAAAGCCACCATGTGCTCCAAGTGATAGCATTTAGGTGAACAGCCTTAAATATTTAATGTTTATTTCTTTTACAGTGCAGCTTCAGATTGTCTTGGAAAATTCATCCTTGTATTTGGTGGGGAACACATTTTTGCCTTTACAAAACGCATCTTGTACATGTTGCCTGCCAATTTCATGTCTGATTTACCTGATTTGTGTCTCCACATTGGTGGGCTTATTGTATGTTTGTCCATGTGCCAGCAGACTCTGCAACTGTATTTTAAGAGGTCTGTTCGTGTCTAAATATTTATATTCTTTTCCATGAGGCTGAGATTGATTGTATGTGCTAGCAACGTGGTCCCAGCACCCCTTTCTTCCCCCAGTCCAAGTGTGGTTTTCGTACATTTTCCTCTTCAGTTGATTTCAACACTCTGGTGGTTTTCCCGATGTAGTTTTGAATGTATAATTGGCTTCTGGTGACCACATTTTTTCTCATTTATTTTGGTCTGCCTCTGTTCTGTTACACACATATTTGTCTCTCTATTAATGTCAATGTGAATTACAGATGAAAAGCTAAGTGTAGATAAATTTATAACTACACAAAACGGAAGGCAGCACTTAACTTTTGGAATTATTTGTGTGGGCACATGACAGCTAATGAATACCTGAGGATCTGAACAAACGAGCAGCACCAGGCTGCAGGCTCTGCTCTTGACGCAGTTTGCAGTGTGGTGGTTGGGGAAGGTGGGGGGCTCTGTGGGGGGCCCTGCAGCTGGACTGAGTTTTAATGCCCACTCTTCTGGTAAGTGCTGTGAGTAGATGCAAGTGCTGGTTGTGGTTTGGGAGACAAAAATCATGCTTGCCTCTAAGGGAGCAGTTGTCTGTGTGCAATCAATAGAAGACTAAATAGCCTGCATCTCAGTCCATAAAGTACTGAGTCTTCTCTCGACCCTTAAAATGGTGTAAACCAGTCTGGAATGTTGTTTCTTGCTATAAAATTACCATGCCTGGATGAAAGCTTTCCTTCAAGAGGGGCCATGTTGCCTGCTTCACTGCCTGTGGTAACACTTTATTCATTTATGTCAGGAGAAAACCTCTTGTCTTCAGCTGAACAACTTCTGCTTTGCTTGTGGTGCCCTGCAGAAGCATTACAAGAGGTTTCCTTAAAGGGAAGCACTTGGCTATTTTCTAAGCTCACTTTCAAAGTACTCTGAATTAATTATAAATGAGTAAAGCCGTCTGGCTCTTGATTACACAATTGCCTATCCTGGATTCCCTGTAATGAAATATAAGCTGGCCCAATCGTAGTAAAATGGGAGGTGCTTTTTCTCCCTTTCCTGTGGTCTGAGCTATTCTCAGATCTGCTGTTCTGATTCTTTCAGGCTGCAATTCTGTCAGCAGTACATTTCCTCCATTCCCTCCCTGCTACCCTGTTTTTATTGGGCTTTTCTTTTGGCTGCACTTACGCCCATATCCCGTTATAATTTCCACTGGAGGTAGTTCACATGCACTGATACAGTGCCTCTTGCGCTGAACTAACCCAATGCATTTTATTTATTTAAAGGGTTCTAAGTGCCTATAGTGTCCAAGTGTTTGACAAACACATAAAAATACACAGAAGTCAAGCACTTAGCTGCCCTGAGAGGATGGGTTCCCCTCTGTCTGCCAGGAACACCCATAAATGCAATTACTCATGTAGCGCATAGTTTAGTAACAATTAAACTGAACTCTGTGCTTTCTATATGGTGAACCCTGATCTCTGGTCTCCATTGTTTGCCACCACATGAACCTCACAGGATGTTCTGCATCTTACACTTTACACTGTCTCTTTACGCCCTTGTTTTTGTGTAGTGCTGGGTATTGTGGGCAGCAGTTCTCACTGTTGTCACATTTTTGCTGGTTTTTACTGTCTTCAGATGCGATGAGAGGTGGCTCAGTGCGAGGGATGTGGGTGTCCTTTGCTCTGACATTTGTATTCTGTGTAAAACAGCAGGAACAGTGCTAGGAAGCCATAAATTCTTGGTTTGGACTGTAATATCAGTGTATAAGCTAAAGACCCTGACCTGAGTTTTGGAGTAGAGGCCATTGAGCCCTAGTGCCCTTGAGCCACAGCATGCATGGTGGAGGTGGTGCTGCGCTTTGCTCTGTCCTTTGGGGCTGGCCTGTAGTGGACGTCCCAGCCATGATGTTGGTCTTCAAAATCTCAACAAAAATGAGGCATTCAAAATGGCTTAAGACAACAGTAACTGTCTTTCCCAAGATGCAACAAGGGCAACATAAATTTATCCACTCCTTCTCTTCACCTTTCTTCCCTGTGTTGGTAGAGAGAGTTGAAGATGTGCTAGGGAGATGAAGGAAGCTATGATTTTTCATCTGTTATAACAATAACAGGGGATTGTCTAAGGCTAATGGATTCTCCTGGGCTTTGATTTTAGATTTGTGCTGCAGATAGTAAATCAACAGTATAGAGGACCTCCATGTTGTTGGCTGAGTGTCACCTTGAGAAGGAGACTGTACCTACAGAGTTACCATCCTCCCTGCCTGTGGGATTTCAAGTCCATATTGATGAATACTGCCCAGTCCCAGAATTACCAGAGAACTGTCATCTATCTATTATTATGCCAAACTTGGTGTCATCTCCAGAGATATTAATTTGGAAGGGGATACTTCATTCTTTATTATTTTCTCTTTTTACTGGGAAATTCCTCACTCCTACCAGTCCACCAGGATTAGCCCATTCCAGTTGTGTTTTTCTATCAAGGTGCTGCATTTTTTGGCATGCTCCCTTCCAGCTCCCTTTGCTAGGACCTCTAGCTCTGAAGTTGCTTTTGTGGAGCATCCACAGCCTTCAGGACTCATTCCTACAGCCAGTGCTTGGCTTTGATAAAGACATCAGCCCTGCCAAGTTTAACCTCCAGCAACCATGGCAACCAGCCTTGCAGCCTTTGAAGGAGTAGTCCTAAGCAAAGTCTTTTTAAAGACCCATGCAGTTTGCTTCAGGAGTCCTCTGTGAAATGGATGGGAATTGTCACTTGATAGCATTTAGCAAATAGGGCAGAACACAGAGAACATCTGTTCTGAAGATGACAGAACCTGTCAAAACTGTAAGGCAATTACACTAATCCACCCTCTCCTAATAGCAGGCCCATCAGTCTAGCCATGCTGGAAACCTCTTAGAAATATATGGTCTTTCAGCATGATCTCTGTATTTATTTTCTCTCCCTGCCTCTGTAAGGGATAACTAAGATGTGTATAGGCAAATCATAGAATATGGAGTCATTATATGAGGTGGGGGAGAGAGGGAAAACCAAACCACTGGAAAACAAGCCTTTGGAGGAGAGAATTGTCAATTTGCCTATTTAGTCCAGGACTAATATATTTGAGCTGTGGCTTGTCCTTCAGGGATGCCCCTGGAATGGGAAGGAGAGCTCCCAGAAGAAGTCATCCCCTCCTGATGTGCCTGAAGACTCCCTGCCAAGTTGTATATTACCAGACGGAGACTCTCAGAGGGGTTGTCCACATATAACAGAGACTGCTTTTGACTCCTATGATACAATATGTGTTCTGAAAAGGTGTTGAATATTTTGACCCCTTGACCACAGTGACAGGGTTGTGGTGGTGGGATGTGCCAACACACTTTGTGCTGGGATGGGCTGAGTTGCAAAAGATTCTCAGAAAAGTTGCTGCTGAAATAAAACCAGAGGAGGAGTCAAGAATGCAAGCTTGCCGTGAGCGGGAGACAGAAATCCTAGGCATTTGCAATCTCTTGCCAAATCCATCCATCTCTTTTCCCACATTCTCTCTCCATTTCTGAAGAACGATGCTTAGCAGTTACTTTCTATCTTCAAAAATAATAGGTGTAAGCAGCTGTGACGTGGCAGGGGTTTACATTTAAGCTGTTATTAGCATGTGTTGGAGGTATATATTCAAGGAAAGCTCCACTTAAAATATGTTCCACGTTGTGTGCCAATATCCTATAGAAGGGTCTGACGTATCGGCAACCAAAATTAGCTGTGGAGCCATGTCATCATATAAGCTGTTTTGTTTTCTATGGAGTCACAGACCACTGCATAGCAATTTACTTAGGTACTTGTAATGCTTTTATTCCTACTTATTTTCTCTCCTCACTATGTGGGCCCACATGGTTGATTTTCCATCAGACGGTGGCTGGTGTGCCCTGACCAGCGTGGGGGCTCTTCGGGCTGCTTCTTATGGTACATCTCTGCCTCTGAGCCAGATTCATTCCTACGCTGCCAAGACAGAGCAACGAGGAAAGGTCTCCTTGCTGCAGAGGAGGAACTGAAGCACAGTAACTCATTCTGCACTGGGAAAAGACTGAAGTGGTGGTATAGAAAAGCTCTTTGAGAAGAAATGTCCTGTCCTGTGCTGATGCTCCCTGAAAGCAGGATCTAAAAGGTAGGAGTGGGATGTATAATGTGTAACCCGAAACACATGGTAGAATGGACTGTGTCAGGTTGGCAGCAGCGTTGTCCCAGGCTGACCATACACTCAGCGGGGACAGGTGGGTGCCTCAGGAGTTGTCCTGCACTACATCTGGTAGCCTTGGGACCCACAACCACAATAAAAGCCAAGTGGTATGAATTTCTTCCAACTTCTCTTTTTAAAAAAAAAAAAAATTCTTTCTATTCATTCTGGAAGGATCTCCTTCCTCCTCGGTAAATTATAGATATTTCTAATGCTATAATCAGAAGCAGGAAAAATGTCCCAGCTAGCTTTATCCAAGCTTGCCTGGGTGGTTGTGGCTGCCCTCAAGCCCTGGGAACGGGTGCTTTATCATGGGAT
>NW_008616261.1:32415-40239 GCF_000691845.1 Merops nubicus
GTAACGGGTGCTTTATCATGGTATGGTCAGTGGTCAGAGTCTCCTGGATCCTGATGAGATTTATGTGGACTGTGCTGATATTTGTAGCTTCACTGGTGTGAATAGCACTGCTGTTCAGTCTAGTTTAAAATTGGTTTAGGTTTGCTTATCTGTACTGCAGTCAGATTTTGGGTACTTGCTAGTACAGAGCAAGAGCACCTCTGGTGGGAATGGTGAGGTGGGGGTTACGGACACGTCCCGAAGGGCTCAGGCATGGGCGTGTATGTGACATGCCTTGCAGCTCTGTTGGGGTTTGCTGGGCCTCCATGGTGGACGTCACCATGGAGGTAGTCACTTGGCCTCACAGGCTGGCAGCTGCACATTGCTGAAACCCTATTGTCAAATAAGAAATTGTCCTTTTATCTCTGGAACTCCCTGCATAATGGTGCAGAGCATCAGGCAGCTGAACCTCACTGTGGTTTACTGCGCCGTTGTAAATTGTAATTGGCTGACTAACCTTCTCTGATGTTAAGTGCCTTAAAAGGCTGTTTTTTTTCTGTAGTTTAGTTTAGTTTTTCTTCCTGGCTTTATGTGTTCTTTCTGTTTATTCTGCTACTAAAATGTAATTAGAAATTAAAAAGAACAAAGCAAAACCTCTGAGACTACTGATGTAGATCAACATGAATCATCATCTCTTGAAAGTGTGTGTAATCCAAAGCCCTGCAACCTGATATACATCCCCTTCATTCGGTAAATATTTAAAATATCTACAGACATTTTTTCACATTCTTGAGCAAGGAACGTAGCACCATGTGTTCACTGTTGTTTCTGTTTTTGAGTATCAATGTTTTGAAGCCAAAGTTTAGTTAAATGATTTTCTTTTTCAATTTCTGGCATTTATTGTAGTAGATGAAACTGAATATAAAGGAAGAGAGAAAAACTTACCAATTTATTTTCTTTTTAATAATCAAAACGAGTGTATTAGAAAGAAAATGTAAGCAAGTTTAAATAGTGCCAAAGGCTGTAGTCTTTGAGAACAGTTGAATTGGGAGGTTTAGATAATGAACAGAGTTGATGATGCCTGTAATAAAGTGGATTAGCTGTTACAAATTGTGTTGCACCGTGTATCTTTACATAGCTAATCTCTCATGTTTGCTATTTTAGTCATAGGTTCTTGGGGAGCATCCAGGTAGATCACAGTTCTCCAAAGAGTGTTGTAAGTGCTGACACTTCCCAATATAGTTTTTGAAGAAGAAAAGCGAAAAATGTTCATAGCATTTCCTCTGGGTGCTGACCCATTAGCAGTCATGAGTTTCTGCCTTCAAGTAGTAAATACTTCTTTCTTTTTTGGTAACAGCTCTTTTTCTTTGAAGCATTTTTCCAGCTTGGATTTCTATTAGCTACTCTTTACAGCTTCCATAGAGTTGGCTTTCATGTGAATAAAACAAATTCTGAGAACAATGCAAGCTTATATTCTTCCTCCAAATTTTACTAAGCTAAAAATGTGCTGTTCTGTGGATGATGTTTTTGGAATCATCAGGGCAGCAGCTCTGACAGTGGCAGCACCTGGCGGGCCTGTGTTTTGGGTGATGATGGTCTCCAAAGACCGTTTGCGTCAGGTAGCATATGAAAGGGCTGTCGTGGGAGAGCAGGACCTCCAGGCAGCACAGGTGTCTGTGCATGGGAGGAGACCCTTTGAAAGAGCCTCTCACCCAGGTCAGGGCACACAACACATCCCTGTTTCCCTGCCTCCAGCAACAGCGAGTGTTGTTCTCTTGGCATCTGGGGACCAGGACTGTGGCACTTCAGATTTTTTCCTTTAACTAGGTGTTAACTGATAACCTGGTCTGATACTTGCTTATTTTGAGAGATGTTTTCTGTCTGTTTTTCTTCACATACATGAGGTGTCCTTCCATGCAATTCCCCACTGGCTTGAAATGTCCTACCAAAGCGGGTCTGTAATTTGAATTGAGGAATGACATTTAAATTATTTTCTAGTAAGATAATGTGAATTATGAATTTTTATTTGGAATAAAATACAGATGTGGATTCCTTAAGTGGCACAGGAGCTCCTTAAATACCATGAACTGTGCTTTGATTAATACTTAGGAGAAGACTAGAACGATGCTGATTTTCTTTTAAGGAACAAATAGCTTGACTTTCAAAATATGTCAAATTCTGTTGCTTCTGTTTGAAACAAGAACTGTCTGCACAGTTAAGGGACTTGAAAAGCCTGGAATCAGTTCCCTGCTATTCTCCAGCACTTCTTGCATCTCCTTGGGGAGGCAGTTTAGGCTTTCAGTGTTCAAATCATCATCTCTAAAATGGGATAATAAAGACTTTCCTAGTGCCTAGGAGTGTTGAGATGACAGATCGACTGATGGATCATTTATGGGTTCCAAGAGCACTTACGATCCCCTCTGCAGCTCTAAACCTCAACCTTTCCCAAAATGCAGCTACCCACTGCACCTCTTCAGCCTGGATATATTCAGTGGATTATATCCATATTGCAATGCTTATCTGTGTAAACTATTTGATTGCTAGGGTGAGTTTCCCCTGCCTTTTGTCAAATGGGGCTTGAAGTCATCAACAGTTCATGGCTGTAGTTGCAGGGAAGAGTGCCATTGATGGGTGCCCATGGAGGGTGTTTCCTTTATTTTTTTTGCAAGATTTCCTCAGCTGTGCTGGCTGAAGCTTGGCTTCATCTCTCACACTTTCATGAAGGTGGGCACATTTCTGTAGTAGGTGGAACGTGGATGTTCTTTCACTCAGAACATCCTTCACTTAGACGGGATCTCAAAGCGCTTGCCAAGTGCTTTGGTCCCCTTGCAAAGAGAAACATTATGGGCAATGTTGAGGCCACTTTCAGGGACACTTTAAACGATGGACATTGCCCTCTAATTTACAGTAGGGAACTGAAAGGGGGATGTGATTTTGCAGACTTGCAATCATCAAGTTGGTATCATCAGCGGTCTCTGTATCTCGTTTCAAATCCAGTAAGTTTGCCATGCTGTGGTGCTGGGTCAGTTATGACTAGGAAGCATGAAGATCTGCATAATTTTCTGTGATTTGCTATGAATGTTTTTGTCTTCTCATTCAAACTGCCACCCAGCTTTGCCCTGCTTAGTGCTGTGTTGTTACTCAGGGGCACTTCTTCCCTGTCCCTTCTTACACCAAAACCCCATGTCAGCTACGTTATTTTTGTGGAGTCATTACATGTAAAATGCAGCATCTTCACTAAGCGCACAGGAGCCTGGAATTGCTGTAGCTCCAGAGATGTAGACTTCATGTGCACAAACAAGACACATGTGCTTTGTTGGGTCTTGCCATGTAAATAAGCCTTTGCTTTGTGGTGTCTGTTGGGACGGTTGACCACTGCTTGGAATTCCTGCATACTCCACATTTATCTGACTGTGAAGGGTGTTACTAGGCATTATAAAGAATTTGTGACAAACAGTGTGGCATTTAGAGCTAGTACTATTAGTCACTAACTAGTATTTTGTCCTGCTGTTGGGTTTTTTCCTCCCTCAACTAGCGGGAGAATCACAATCTTAACATTATTTAATTGGAGGCTTTTTGAGTTAATTAATTTAACTCTTCGCTGCCTTTCGTAGCATGGTTTTACGAGTATTTTTAATTGATCTTATTTGTATGGAAATGCAATCTCATATTAATTCAACAAGATGGATTCAAGTCAGTGGTCAGCCCAGCTGTTCAATCAAGGATATTGCTCAGTGCTATTTATTAGGTTTGATTTGAAGATCATGGCCACCCCAGAAACAAAAGAGGAAAAGCAGCTACCAGGGGTGAAATCCTGTATTTCTAGGCAGGTTCACTGATGGATTTTATTAGCTTGTATTTGTACTTGCCCCATCAAATAAATATGGCTTGCTTTTCTTTCTGCTGGGTTTCACAACTATACAAATACGGGAAGGGGAAGGGGAGCTCTTAACCTGAGAATTTCAGGCCAGTTGGATTTAAGCGAACCACCCAATTATTCTTAGATTAATGGCTTGCAGGGAGAGTCTATCAGTTGTGGACTGTATTGCATTAATTTACAACGGCAAGAGTTAATGCTAGTAATTGCTTTTCCTCTATAGAGAGAGCCTGTAGTAGATTGTTTTTACATGGCAATCTGTGATTGATAGATCAGGCAAAACAGGACCAAAGAAGGTTACTACCTCCCAACCACTTCCCCCTTCAAATTAAAATAATTTGCAATTTGTAGGATGCCTTGTGGCACGTGCTGTGGGAGCGGAGCAGTAAACACACCAGGCTGCATTCCCTTCGAGCACTGAACCTCTTACTGCATTTCTTTCACCAAACCAAACAAGTCCTGTTGTAGGGAGTCCATTGAAAACAAGGATGCTGGAGAAACAGCCCCCAGACCCCTTTAGCAAACTTCCTGTATGGTCACCCAGCAGACCTGATGAAAGAGCCTGTTTGTGAACCTTTGGATTCCTTCCATTGATTTGCAAATCCACTTTATTACAGTACTGTCGAAGCTAGTGAAATGAGCAACTGATGTTCAGCTTCCATCAAGTTTCTAACAAATATCTGATGCAGCTTGTGTCACTGGCGCTGGCACATGTTTGTTTGTTTATTTATTTATTTATTTATTTATTTTTTCTCCTGCGTCGGATCGTTTCGAGACTGGGGAAGTAGGGGGAAAAACCACTACCTCCATCAGCCACACATTACACGGCTGCTTTATTTTTCAGTGCTGCTAAAACTCAGCTTATTTAATATCGATCATACCAAGGAGCCAGCAAAGTACAGTGTTAATTGGGTCCACTGGAATTCTTGCCCCCTGGGAGGGAGAGCTTCCTAGGCAGGGAGGGCGGAGGGAGGCAGGGAGGGAGGGATGGAGGGAGGGAAGGAAGGAGGGAGGGAGGCAGGCGGGGAGGAGGGGACCCACTGTGCGCCGCATAAAATGTAAGTGCACTAGACATCAAGGTTTCTGCTTGCATCGCTGGAAAGCAGTTGCGGCGTTTTCCACCCGCCCCCCCTTTCAGAAATTAGGCAACTCTTCTTTTTTCTTTTGAGTCTGGTAGTTCTTGCACTAACAGCTCCTTTCTTTTCTATTATTTTTATTTCCTTTCACATTTTTTTCCCCTTTGCGGAGAGCCTTTTTTTTTCTAAAAAAAAAATATTTTTTTTTTTCTTCTTTCTTCAAAGCTGCAAAAGCTCGGCTTTGAAAACTGCTGCCCCAGAGTGCAGTTGCTTAGCTGTCCTGTCAGCATTGTTCCGATGCTCATTCCATATGTATGTCACATAGGAGCAGTACCCTCCTCCTTGCCCTTCCCCCATCCATGCATTTGATTTTTTTCCCTAAAGACTGATTTTTTTTTTTTTTCCCAAGGATCTTGCAAACAGGGAAATTCAAACTGAGTGTTTCTGTGCTGTGGTTACTTCTACAGCCAAGACCAAATTTCCTTTAGAAAAGTGTTTGCTCTGTTCCTTCTTTTCTCCACTCCCTCTTTTTCTTCCCTATAAACACAAAGGCTTTAAAAACTAAGATCTGTAGTTCTTTTTGCTTTTTCGCATTACCGTGACAGCATGTATCTCTGTAGCTGAAGAATGAAGCAGGCAGGCTGGAGTTTTTTTATGTTCAGTGCTTTTGGGACCACTAAAGAGAAGTCCGCAGAGAAATACGTACAGCAACTGTGCCAACTGAGTTTTTCATGCCTGTTATCTGTCACTTATTCTGACTAAAAGGTAAGGGATTCTTTAATATTTTTTGCTAAAGTCTTTGTGCATTGTTTGTGTAGTGTCATTTGACATGTGCAACTAACTGGCTGACGAGGGAGGTGGGTTATGAGGAATTTTGTGTTAAGGTATTGTAGGTCACCCAGGCAAAGCTCTTTCCATCCAGGGAGAAAAAACAGTCTTGTTTCTTGGAATTTTTTCCTGTTTCATCTCAAACGATTCCTCCAGCTTTAGTTGCCACCGATCGAGACGTAAAGCCGGGGCATTATTGCTGCTGCTTATCTATTCTGGTCCTCCTTCTCTACCTAGGAAGCACAGGCACACAGTTTGTGTGTGCGTGCGCATGTGTGGGGCAAAGCATATCCCCTTTACATGGGAAACACTTGGCAACGTGCTCCTTCTCCTCTTTTACTCTAACTAAACGTCTTCAAGTACTCTTTGCGAGGTAAGAATACCTTAGTTCAGCACAACTGCAGCTTATGCCTGGGTAAAATTATTACTTGGATTACAGTGCATATTGTGGAAAGTTACTAGTTTCCACAGAGACCGATTTAATTGGGGTATGCGTGTAGTGGTTCTGTTTTGTGCTTTACATACGCTGCTTGTGGGAGAGTATGAAGTGTTATTTTTTTCTTAATTCTTGGGAAGGGTGAAGTTTACACTCTCTGTTAGGCATAACAAATGAAGTTATAGCTGAAATCGATTAAAGCTGCAGAGAAGCATAGCCTTACAAGGCTTTTCAACTTAGCCCTGGGAGTCAGAGATAGTTTATTGAAATATTTTTTTCTGCTGCATTGTAATGTGCACAGATGTCAGTGGGAAGGCGTCTTCACCGAGCAGAAGTAGCAGCAAATGATGCCTGGACTGGATCATTATGTCGTGTCTGTGTTAGAAACCTGTTTAATCCAAAACCTTGGTATGCACTGCTTTTTTTTTTTTTTTTTTTTTTTTTTTTCCTTTTTTGCGGGGGCTTTTTTTACACACTCTTCCTTTGTTTTTTTTTTTTTTTTTTTTTTTTTCCCTGTGTGCTGGATGCATCTTTCAACAGCCTCTTAGTTCAAGAGGGCTTTGTTTTATAAAATGTGTTTCAGCTTTGCAGGCAGGAGAAGTGCAGTCCCTAACTGTCCCCTTAGCTGTGACACAGTCTATTATTTGGCATCTTGGAAGAGGCTGATTTTTGGGGCTTGCTTTGGTTTCCTTTGCAGCTATCTGTGGTTCTACTTCTTAGCTGTTAGTTTTGCATGTAGAAAATGCAGCTTAAGGGTGCTCATTTCTCATGCTTTCAAATATCAGTGGCTGAGAAAGCGAAGCAACCTCATTTAACAATATCGCTTTACCTTGAGTGTGGCATTGCTTAGGAATGCCACCAAATATGTAATTACTTTAAAAACAGTCTAAAAATGCAAAGTGTGAAGGAAAAGTCCTGTCTGGAGGCATTCATTTCTTTCTTTACTGGAGCTGTTTAGAATATAATTTAAAAATCAGATATTTCCTAACACATGCTCTGTGACTCAGTTTTCCCATGATTGTTGCTTTATATCAGCACTGAGAAAACAGTCGTTTAGATAACAGGTTTTCATTGACATCCTTTTTATAATATAGAAAGGAAGAACCAGTAATAAGTTAAATTGGCATCTGCTAATTATGCTGAATACAGATTGTGAGCTCTGCAAGTCGTCCCTTGCCTTAATGCTGTTAGCATATTTTAGCACTGGCAACCAAAGGAAAGAAACTTGACTGTTCCTGCTTGTTTTTTTAGGAAAAAAAAAAATAAAAAAGACTTGTGAAGAACTGTAAAGTTTGTGGATTTTTTTAATGTTTGCATGCTGGTTTTGAGCAGGAGAGCATCACACCCAGTTTGGAAGTGTGTGGTAAAATTGATTGGAAGTCATTGAGAGACTGACTTGTCTGGCGATTACTAGAATTAATTTTCACCCTTGGTGACAAAACCACTGTTCTCCGATACAAAACTTAGCCTTTCGGCAAGGAAAAGTTTGACAGTTTTGTAGTCACCAAATAGCTGATTCTTTTAGGTCGCTGAGAAATAATTTTTTTTTTTTAAATTGTGTTGTGAACTTAGCTGTGGTTCTTTATTCTAAGTGGGGACTTGGCTTACCCCGTCTCCGAGCCCAGAGC
>NW_008616262.1:0-828 GCF_000691845.1 Merops nubicus
CGTCAGTGCAGCTGCTGGTTTCGCAGCCGGGCGAGCTGAGGAGGGAGGAGATCAGCCCGCCGGGGGCTGTGTGTCAGGTTTCCACGCAGGGCACGTGTGGGTGATGCCAGCTGCGAGCGCCGCCGGCCGCCGGCACCGGGCGAGCCGGGAGCATGGGGCAGGAGGCTTGGAAGGGGTTATTCCTGTCGCTTTTTGATTATAAAACGGAGAAGTACGTCATCGCGAAGAACAAGAAGGTGGGGGTGCTCTACCGCGTGGTGCAGCTCTCCATCCTGGCTTACCTGGTGGGGTAAGGACGGCGCGGGGGGCGCTCGGCGTGCGGGGGCAGCCTGCCCTGCCCTGGGATGTGGATGCAGATAGCTAACGCTCGTGTCTACGGCTGGGTTGTGTCATGTCTGGTAGATTATATCTTATCTTCCACCTGCTAGGGATCGCTAGGTTCAGCTCTACCTTTCGGATTAACGTCGGGTTAAAAATAGCACAAATGGCACTCTGGCTCTGCACTGCATTATTTATGCCTTTATTTCTGTGTTGGGTGGGAAGGGAGCCAAACCTTAACACCAGACACATTAGGAACAACAGCATTTATGGCCGCGGTGCTGAGCCCCGGGACAAGCCCGGGTTGTCTGCATGGCGTGCTGGAGCCTGCATGGGAGGGACCCGAGCAGAGAGCGGCAGGATTCTTTGCCGAGTGGGAGCCGTGGGGCTGAGGAGGGAGGCAGTCGGCTGCCTTGCAGCGCTCCCAGCGCAGGGCGAGCTGCTGTGGAGGCAGCTGGAGCACCCCGGCTCTGCAGGGGGCTGGCGTGGCCACAGCCCTTGCAGCCACAC
>NW_008616263.1:0-506 GCF_000691845.1 Merops nubicus
GAAAGAACAAGAACTGACGGACTAAAACCAACATACATTACAAACTTATCGATAAAGAATGATGAGTAAGGAAGAGGAGATATTTACCAAGGACAGGAACTGACCCCAACTGACTCAATTCGAACTATGGAAATAATTACTCGGAAGAAAATACCTTTTCCGGGATTAAGTAATGAATATGTATAGGCGTAATTTGAATATGCAGAGTTTCATTGTATAAATATGAGATAGTCTGCCACTTCAGGTATGCACGTTTGTGGTGGAGCGATCCCCCGTGCATCTGCGCTCAATAAACATACCTACTTTATAACTTCCGAGTTATAGAGTCTATTTCTGTATGTCAGCTGTGTCTGAGTTCCCACATTCTTTGTGGTCGGTGCACAGATTGCTGCCCTCTGCCGTGTGCGGACCATGGCTGGGCTCTGCACGTGCCCTGCCCCGCTTGTGCTCTTCAGCAAGAAAGCCACTGTCTCTCTCTGGTGACTGAGCGGCGGGGCCGGTTTCTC
>NW_008616263.1:576-777 GCF_000691845.1 Merops nubicus
CTCTCTCCTTTTTTTCTGGGGACCCTGGGCTCTGGAAACCCCTTAACCGTCCTAATCTAGCACTGAGCTAGAGGACTTACCGCTGCTGTAGCCGCTGTTTGTCTCTGGCGACAAGAGAGAGATATTTTAGGCCAGCATTCTATCCGATCTTTTAAGTGCTTTTAGGAATAATCTTGAGCCAATAATGAAGATGGGATCCCT
>NW_008616264.1:0-273 GCF_000691845.1 Merops nubicus
GGAACTAGATGGTCTTGAAGGTCCCTTTCAACCCAAGAATCCAATGATCTAAAGCTCCAGAGGTCCAGGGGCTGGAGCTCCCAAAGAGGGGCACCCACGTTGACCTGGGGGCTCTCCACACCCAAGGCTCTGTCCAAGGATGGTCCAGCCAAGCTCCAAGGATGGTCCACCCAAGGTCCAAGGATGGTCCACCCAAGGTCCAAGGATGGTCCACCCAAGATCCAAGGATGGTCCACCCAAGGGCCAAGGATGGGCCACCCAAGGGCCAAGGAT
>NW_008616265.1:0-3499 GCF_000691845.1 Merops nubicus
AGCCGCCCGCCTGCTCTTGGTTCATCTTGTCATGAACGTCGGGCATCAGTCCCCATCAGGCGTCCCCGGGAGCTGCGCCGTGTCCCTCCGCGGTGCCTCCGCCGTACGAGCCTGAGGTGCAGCCTGCCTGGGTCTAGGGGTGCGCTTCCCGGCTGCACGGGAGCCTGGACACAACCCCTGGAGAACACCACACACCAGGGCCTCTCCAGCATCACCCACGCTGGCTTCCGAACAGCCTCTCCTAGCTCACCACACCAAGTACCAGCAGCACCATCTTCACAACATTCACCTCGGTTCTCTTGCCATCCATAGCCCATGTGTGCTACATAAATTGTCAGGTTTTATATCCGCTGAAATCACTTCAAGGCTGGAGAGTGGTTTTCATCTGGTCCATGGACCCCTGTGGATCTGCAAACTGTCTTTACAGCATCCAGAAGAGGTAAGTAAGAAAGCAAACCTGTTACCAAGTAAGCTTAAGTGCTCTGTGTAGTGACCTTTGGCTCCACTAGAAAATGTTTAGGGCAAATTCTGAAACAGTGACAGTCAAGTAGAGTGAACTTATGTTAATAAATGCCTTTATTCGTACAGACATCCACCCCAAGAACAACAGGAGGAAAATGCAAAGGTACGTTAAATGTTCACCAGGTGGCTTTCTTGATATTTAACATGATTGTGACTGCTTCGCTTATAGCTAGTAGCATTGTGCCTACATTCTGTCTTCTTGAGGTGACAGTGTCAGAGGCCCACGTATAGCACAGCTTGTGTCAAAGACAGCAAACACACTTTGTATGCACAAATGAGAAAAGTTTAAGAAATAATACAGGAAGATTATAATCAAGACATACTAATTGATTAGGAGCCAACAAGAAGATAAAATATAAGTGTAGGGAGCTGTCACGGCACACTTAACACTGGCTCCTCCATCTAGCTTATTCCTGTTTGTGAAATGGTATGTAAATGGTGGGGAAGCATTATTTTTGGCATAAATTCCACTTGGTATACTTGCATTCACCCTTCTTTGCATCAGGCAAAGACTCTACTGATGCCATTAGGTGTATAAACTCTGAGCAGTTTGATTCCATTTTTCCTAATAAAAATATTCTGTTCAAATCTTTATATTCTTCTCCACTGCATCTTAGACAGTGTCACACTGTGGCCTTTGAGAAAGAATAAGAGGACAAGTACAGTTTCTGAAAGAAAAAGTAGGGAGTAACATTCTGCAGACATTCTCAGCTCCTTTTAGAAACAAAGCAAAACGCCAACAGTTAAGCTTTCCTGGGAACTTCACTTAAATTACAAAGATCATAATGCCTTCTGAGGTAAAAGAACACCAGTTCATTTAGATAGTGTGTGTGTATATATATCCCCAAGCCATATGTCTGATGGATGTGCACTAGCTTTCTTGGAACTGAAAAGGTTTAAGCTGATGATTTGAGGAAAAAAAAGTGTGTCATAGAGCTGTATAAAACTAAAGCTTCATCCAGCTGCTTACAGTGATACCAGCTCCCCCTGCAAATTACCTACAGACCTTGATTGCTCTTCATTACAATGTATTATCATAAATAAAATTAACTGTACCATTCCAGTGTCAGCCTCTTCGTTTTGAAGAAACCTTTAGTCTGCCATATTAAGTTGCAAACAAGGGCCTTACTCTGGCAAAATCCATTCATATAAGATTTAATTTTTATAAAATATAGCAATTTTATGCTGTTCAACTCAATATTACTAACTTACGTAGCATTTTTCATTCTGGACTTCAAAGATTTACAAACTTTATATGTTAAAAAAAATTGACCAAGTTTGGCATGTAATGCAGCACATGGGGTTTTTTTTTCTTTCTGAGGGGATAGATGGAAATTGCATCTACAGTGTATGGTCTGCTCCTACACCTATCTGGAACATTGAGATGGGTTAATTTCTGCTCAGTTGCCAGCTAATCCTGTATGAATTCATCTTTTATCAGTGTAAGTCTGTAAATGTACACTCTTAAACGATTTGTGATTGTTTTCTTCAGAGAGATGACTGGTTTAACTAGGTTTGGAAACCAATAATGCTAAATCAGCATACAAACTTGAAGGTGGGAGCAGGTACCACCTTCATCCTTCTGCACTATTAGAAATGAGCAAAGAGTTTGGTATGATACTGTTTGTCATTTCAGGATTGTAAGGTTGTTAACAGCATGTAATTTACTCAAACTAGAGCTAAGGAAGTTAGTCAAGGTATACTACTATGAGTTTTAAAGAGTCAAAATTTAAAAAATAGGTTAATCTGTTTTGGCTTTTAATATCACAATGATATATTGGGTAGAAACTGGTGTAACTGCAGACAGAACTTCTGAGGAGACAGGGCTACATTACCCTATAACATTTTTTTTTTTATTATGGGTTGGATTTTTTTTCCTTATCACTAGGACTTTATGCAGACACAAGAGTCTACATTTTCCATTCTCAGCACAGGGTCCACCTCCTGCTAGCAACAGTAAAACAACTGATAAAACCAATTTAAATGGGATCAGAAGATCAACCACATAAAATTTAATCTTGCTACAACTTCAGAACTTCAAAGATGCAGACAACAATCTGTAATGAACTATTATATCCTGAAATAACTCACATTCAATTCAAAAGAATTCCTTAAAAAAACAATAAAAAATAAGGATTTATAGCTGTCCAGGATATAGAATACAACATCTGTCTGAGCAATCTAGTTTTATAAGAAAACCAGGCACCAAGTTATCACCAAGAACCACCAGGACCACCCAGGGGCTGTGGTTTTTACTGGCACTTGCACCCTGCTGTAGGCATCTCAAACCCCCACCTGGAGTACTATGTTCAGTTCTGGGGTCCCCAGCATAACAAAGATGTGAATCTACTCGAGTGGGTCCAGAGCAGGGCCACGAAGACCATCAGGGACTGAAGCAACTCCCCTGTGAGGACAGGCTAAGAAAGGTGGGGCTGTTCAGCCTAGAGAAGAGAAGGCTCCAGGGAGACCCTGTAGCAGCCTTCCAGTACCTGAAGGGGGTCTACAGGAAAGCTGGGGAGGGACTTTGTCAGGTAGTATAGCAACAGGAAAGCTGGGGAGGGACTTTGTCAGGTAGTATAGCAACAGAAAGAGGGGTAATGGTTTCAAACTGAAAGAGGGAAGATTTAGATTAAATACTAGGAAGAAATTCTTTATTGTGAGGACGATTAGACAGTGACACAGGTTGCCCGGGGAGCCTGTGGGTGCCCCGCCCCTGAAACTGTTCAAGGACAGGTAGAATGGGGCTTTGAGCAACCTGGTCTAGTGGGCGGTGTCCCTGCCCATGGCAGGGGGTTGGAATGCAATGACCTTCAAGGTCCCTTCCAACCCAAACCGTGCTTCTGAGTACCTGCGGAGCAGCGCGGCACGACCACAGCCACCCCCTCATGCCTAAGAATCCTCTCATTTAAGGGGAAGCTGCGGTAGCGGTCGCTGCGGCTGCTGAACAAAGCAGCTCCGCTGAGGAGCGGGCCCGGCG
>NW_008616266.1:0-22334 GCF_000691845.1 Merops nubicus
TGGCCGTGCGTGTGGGCAGCCGCAGGGCTGCCCGAGAACGTCCGTACATCTCCCACACAGAAACCAGCCTCTTGCTGCAGAACAACGCTGTTTTTATAATGGTCTGCTCCAACTTTGTTGTGAATCAATTCAGCCACCTTTACATCGGTCTTAAAAGCGTCTGCGTGTGTGCGTGTAGTTATAAGTGCTTCCGCATGTATTTATGTGAGCGTGCCTACGTGTGAAATTTCTATTCTAGAAGCCACATCTGTTTTGGCATGAAATCTCCAGAGGAGATGCGTCAGCAAGCTCACATTCAAGTGGTTAGCAAAAACCTGTATAGCCAGGACAACCATCACTCCCCGCTGCAGTATGGAGTGCTTGACCATCGCATGGTGAGAGCTGGGTTTTTTTCACACTTGTTTCGTAGAGGCGCTTAAGATGGTTAAAATAGTCGATGTGACTAAAATCTACTGCTCATCCAGAGTATATGCAAATGTATCTCTATTTGAATCGCATAGACTGTCGATTGTAGTGACAGCTATTTTCTTCATGTTTTTGCATGGTTCAGGACAGCATTCTTTTGATGCAGGAGATAGGCTCTTTCTGCCAAGTTGTTGGGAGACCCAGAGACATCCCTCTACAAAAGGCCAGTTTGTAGATTAGCAACCTGTAGTTCAGTTGCAAGAGCTGTATGAGTTAATGTCAGTGGTATCAATAGGAGCTGCGTGAGAAAGACTTTTTTTTTAAGGGTTGAAGTGAATATAATGCTACTGACATGCTTCTGATGCTGGGAAAAAAAGAGTGGGTCTGCTCTTGGGATAGCTGACTAGCTTAGGAACTCTTGTATTTTCTGTGTATTCAACTGACCACAGATAACTTTTTTTTCTGTTTGCGTGTTCCTGTTCTCCCAAAGGGAACCAGTGAAAAAGATCGTCCTTGTGAAACCTGTGGGAAGAATCTGGCTGACTGTTTAGGACACTATGGTTACATAGACTTAGAACTGCCCTGTTTCCATGTTGGTTACTTCAAAGCTGTGATTGGCATCTTACAGGTAAATGAAGTTATGATTTGTTGTCAGTTTCTAATCTAGAGAAGGGAAACAATCGGGAAAGAAAACGTTTGAAAGAGTAAACGAGAAGACTAAAATGAGATCTGGTACAATCTATTACACAAAAAATGAGATAAAATTTAAGCATCATTCTTAGTGATGCAAATAGAGCTGTTTTACGTTATCTGTGACTAATTAATTTAATTCATTATTTTTCTCTGATAGTTTGAATGAAATGTATGCAGTATAACTTGCCTTTTCGGATATCCTAGTAAATCAAAGCTCTGTTTGCTTTATGTGGAGTCTTAAGGTCCTGCAGAGCTTACATAAGTGTTTGCCCCTTTGACTGGTTTGGATTTCTTTTGCCATGTGCTTTTTATCTGTGTATGCCAGTATATTAATTGGTTTTTCAAGCAAGACTGTAAGTAATTGGTTAAAAAAAAAAAAAGGCACTCTTTTGAAGAACTTAACTTACAGTAGAACAGGTTACATCTCTAGATGTATCTGTTAAACAACTGTGTCTTTATTTGTTAACGTTTAAGATGATCTGCAAAACGTGTTGCCGTATTATGCTGTCAGTGGAAGAGAAAAAACAGTTTTTGGATTATCTAAAGCGACCTGGCCTTACGTATCTTCAGAAGAGAGGGCTGAAAAAGAAAGTGTCTGAAAAGTGCCGAAAGAAAAACACTTGCCCTTACTGTGGTGCCTTTAATGGTGAGTGCTGACACTGGCAGTAAGTGAGGCTGCCAGCTGTGATGGTTTTTACCTTGGCAGATGTGACAGTATTAAAATCTGGAATATGCTTGTTTGTTCTACAGCTGATGGATATTCACTCTAGCCTTCATTAAGAAACAGTAATTGTCTTTTCAATGCAAGGCACATGCTTGTTGACATCTCATTTATGTGGTTATAGACATTGTAGTAGTTGCTGTTCTTGTTTCATGTGCTGTCTCTTCATGGCAGTAAGCAATATTTGACACTAGAATAATGACAAGAACCCCCTGCGTTTAAAAATTTGTTTGAAAATACTGAGAGTTATTGTCAATGATCAATACTTTAACTTAGAAGCATATGTAGATCTTGTAATTTTGATTGAACTTCATTTTACACCTTTATATTAAGTTATATTTCTTAAGATTATGTGTGGTTGTCATCCTCTAGGAGGGTGTGTTCTGCAGTTTGGCAGTATTTGAGCTGTGATGATCTTGGGTTACACTGCCATTTGTTCTTCAGCGCAGAATATCTTAAGGTTTCATGTTTGTTTATCAAAGGTCTTTTTTCTTCATGTATGCTGTTCAAGTGATATTACTGGTAAAGGACTGCAGTGTTAGAGATGGATAGTGAATTACTAATTTGTAACTTCAAACTTTATAGTTTTAACTTGCGAAAACTGTGAGTTGTTGTAATGATTTATTTTAAAATGCACTACCAAAATTACTTGAGAATATAGTGGGATGATGTATAAATGGCACATCCCAGTCCTTTTCTAGTGCAGAAATTCCTATTTAAAAAAAATAAAAATCTGCTGTGTTTGAGGTGAAGCTGAATTTCAGTTGTGGTCTGAACCACCTGCTTTCAGCTTCAGAAGTGCCTCATGTTCTAGGCACGCCAGCCTAGCCGTGCAAGGAGCCACGGCCTGATTGTCCCCTTCTTGTTTTGTGAATTTAAGCAACTGATTAATAAAGCTGTTAAAGTTTTCCTTTATTTTTGTTTTCATTGAACATTTGACTACAGTTTTAGAACTGTAGCTTACTTGGTTTAAGTTTTGGGTGTGGGTTTTCTGGTTTTGGTTGTTATTTTGATTTTTTTCTAATGGTGGTATTGTTTTGAAAAGACAAAACAAAACAACCCTCATTTATTTGCTTGCAGGAACTGTGAAGAAATGTGGTTTATTGAAAATAATACATGAGAAGTACAAGACCAATAAGAAAGTCGTAGATCCAATAGTATCTACTTTTCTCCAGTCTTTTGAAACTGCAATAGAACATAACAAAGAAGTAGAACCCTTGCTGGGAAGAGCTCAGGTGAGTTTTATTATGACTTAAATGTCCTACTAGTTTTTGTGTGTGAAATAAAACTCAAAGTTTTTAAATGTAGCTTGTTAAACTTTGTGGTGGTCCAAGATTTTCATATTCCAAAAGACATCTGAAGAATGTTTGTATTATTGTAATAATGCTAACCTTGCTAAAATGAAAAATTTATTTTATTGTATGTTATGATCCATCCATAGCTTTTTGTGTGTAAAGAAAGGGAATGTTCTTGGTGTCTTTTACTTCTGTAAGATAGAAAATGGAGAATATAGGCCCATATAAACTCTGCATGTTCGTGGAGATTTACTATAACTCAGAGACTCCTATAGTACACAGAAATATTTTTTTTTTCTTCAGAAGAACTTAATGTTGAGCAGGAGAGAGGAGACAGTTACGTATTTGTTTCATTCAGCTTTAGTTTGTGTGCAGTTTTTTCTTCTGCTCCTTGCAAGCTGGAAAGATCTCAAGGTGCATATTTGGACACAAAAATTAGTGAATATCTGAAGTTTGTAGCTACTAGAGCAGTAGCTGAACTAAGATGAGAGAAAAGTTCTGAAAGACAGTCTAGAATATAGTGATACGTAGTTCCTGTGAGTTTCTACTACTACTAAAATTAATATGATGTACTGCAAGTTTTAAGAGGCTTGTTTGGTTGCTTTGTCAAATAACTGAAGTAATCTTAATTAATTCTGTAGAAAAGAGTAACGCAATGAAAAGTAAACTGATATATAAGGGGGAAAAAAAAAAGGAAGGGGAAAAATATAGCAAGTCAGTATCTGGGATGCTAAAAGCATTGATTCAGAATAAATAACCCAAAAGCTACTTTTGTTTGCATGAGTAGTTCTTCTCTATTTGCAATCAAAAAATACCTTTTTTGAACAAAAAAGTAAATTAGTTGAGGAGGGGATCATTGGAACTCTTACATGATGGCTTGTTCTCCCCATTTTCCAATGGATTTTGTAGGAAAACTTGAATCCTTTGGTGGTATTGAACCTATTTAAAAGAATCCCAGCAGAAGACATCCCTCTGCTTCTAATGAACCCAGAAGCAGGTAAACCTTCAGATCTGATCCTCACGCGACTTTTAGTGCCTCCACTGTGTATCAGACCCTCTGTTGTGAGTGACTTGAAGTCTGGCACCAATGAAGATGACTTGACAATGAAACTGACAGAGATCATTTTCCTTAATGATGTAATTAAAAAGGTGAGTCAACTTCCAAGTGCTCAGACTATTGCATTTCAAAAGATTTGGTCAGAATTGATATAGCAAGTGGTTTTACTTCTACTGCTTACAATCTAGCAAGCAGTCTGTACTGTACTGCTATGTCATTTGGCATTTTATTGGAAGAAATAGAGAGACTTGCTTCAAATGGAGCTGGCCGACTGGCTGCTTGCAATATAGGATGTGCTGAAGATGTACTGGTGGATTATGGGAATGTTTTGTCTGAGTTCTGGTCCATGAACTCAACTCACCTGTCTTTTTTCTATATTTCTTTTTCTATTTCCTGTTGTGTGTGTCCTCCCCAACTATAACACTTTTAGAGTCATCACAATGGAAAAATTATAGGTATTGTTTGGGATTTTTATTCAATATAGACTTTCCTCTTTTTTACTACATCTTTGTGCTTTCTTTATTTCATGATCTGTTCTTAAGAAATCAGGTTTCAGTTAGCATGGTTATCAAATTGAGATGAGAAGTAAAGGTCACAGTTAATCATTTGTTAAGAAGAACAGTTCTACCAGACTAAGTCATTTCAGGATTTTCAAGACTGGTCTTTTGCCAGGCAAATGAAACCGAGTGAGCACTAACTCTCCTGTCACTGAAAAACTGTTAACTACTGGTGATTTTTCTGGTGGTGACGTTATATTAGATTAACTTCAGAGGTTTGGGAAAAATATTATTTAAGTGAATTTGTCCAAAGCCAGTGCTACTTCAGAATGAAATTTTTTTGCTGGGTTCTGTTTTCAGTGGCTTTATGCTATAGCAATATGTATCCTGTTACAAAGCTGTCTTGCCTTTTTCATTCCTATATATGAAGTTTTTTTTAACATTATTTTTGAAAGAAGTATTTTAATCCTATGAGAAAAATCCTTTGTTTGTTTAGTACACCTTATATTTATTTTCTGAACTGAGTGACTTTTGTTTAGCATAGGATATCAGGAGCGAAAACACAGATGATTATGGAAGACTGGGATTTTCTTCAGCTGCAGTGTGCTCTGTACATAAATAGTGAGCTCTCAGGAATTCCTCTCAACATGGCACCTAAAAAATGGACCAGAGGTTTTGTTCAGAGACTTAAAGGAAAGCAAGGTTTGTCTAGAAAGTTGGTTTTACTCTTTTAATTAAGCCAGAAATATTTTCTGTTCCAAAAGATCTTGGCTACTATTGTGTTGTGCTTCAGTTATGTATCTTGAGAGATGTTCCAAAGTGCTGTCTGAAGAGATAACATTTTGAAAATAACTTTATAATAGTGTTTTCACTTGCTTATTTTGTCAGGTCGGTTTAGAGGCAATCTGTCTGGAAAAAGAGTGGATTTCTCTGGCAGAACAGTCATTTCACCTGATCCTAACCTAAGAATAGATGAAGTAGCAGTGCCTATTCATGTTGCTAAAATACTAACCTTTCCTGAAAAGGTAAGTAATGTAGAACCAGAACTTGTTCCATGCTTCTTTTTTTTTAACAGGACCTCAGTGTTGTCCTTTTTTGTAGTGTTACTATAATAAAGAGTGAATGTATTGCTTTATAATCACGGCGTCATTCCATGATGCTTTGCCCATTCTGTGCTGCTGGTGAGTGAGGGCTGTAGTATCACACACATGCAAATACTGTGAGGACATGTGGTCTAGGAAGTTACATACCAAAACAGAACAGGTTTTCTTGGTGTGTTTTGAACTCATAGATAGCTTCTTGTGTATTTTGGTGTGTCTGTCTAAGGAGTAATTGTGGTTTTTTTTATATCTGAATTTACTTAGCAGATTTTTTATTTGATTTCACTCTAATGTTCTGCTCTGAGATTGGCTTACGTTTTCTTTATTCCCTCCTGCCTGTTCCCTTCAGCTCTTGGAGGCTTGGAGGGAGATGATAATTTGAGCTTAAAATTTGAAAACTCAGAACTTGAAACCAGCAAAAACAAGGTCCTAAAATGTTTAATTTGTTTCTGATGGAAGTTTTTATGCAATAGGTGAACAAAGCAAATATTAATTTTATGAGGAAACTTGTCCGTAATGGTCCTGATGTTCATCCTGGAGCCAACTTCATACAGCAAAGGCACACGCAGATGAAAAGGTATCTTGCTTATTTGTAATTATTCACTTTTTATTTCTACCCATCGACTTGTTGTTACTGCTCTGTGAACGTCATTATATCTATAGCAAGTAATTTATTTTTAGCTTTTCCTAAAGGGCAGTAACAAAGCTGTCTTTATTTCCTAGGATAGTGTACTGTTTCTTTTTAGATAACTTGTTGGATTTAATCTGAAGTGCACATACTGCTGACAGTGAACTGTGATTGTTTTTTTTAATGGCTGAGCCTCTCTTGAAATAGAAGGTGTAGTATGGAGATAAATGAAAAAGGGCAGTTCTGGGCACATTATACTGGCTGTTTTCATGGGAGAGCTGATCTGCAGTCAGTTCCTAGGTAGTAAGAAGTGATAGTATATGAGTGAAACTCGAAATACTCTCCAATACAATTGAAACAAATTCTTAGTTTTTATAAATAATCTTTTTGTTAGTTGCTAACAAATCTACAGTTAGTAGTAAAACTGACGTCACATTTACATTCAGTATTTGCAACAGTAGCAAGACTGATGCTTAATGAGGCAGCTCACACCAGTTTTGTCTTCTAGTTGTGGTAATAAAAGTAGTCCAACATTTAACAGAAGATCTTTTGTTATAAACACAGATTTTATTTTCATTTGTGCTCATGTCTTTCTGCGTTTATCTATTCTGACTCCATTGTTATGTGTTACTACAAGATTTTTGAAATATGGAAACCGAGAAAAGATGGCCCAGGAGCTGAAGTTTGGGGATATCGTGGAGCGACATCTTATAGATGGTGACATAGTCCTGTTCAACCGACAGCCCTCTCTCCATAAGCTGAGCATCATGGCTCACATAGTAAGTGTACACACAGCCTGACATAGAAGTGGTGCATCCCTAAACATTAGGTGGCTTACCTTTTGCTGGTGTTTATCTCTTAGATGCACAAAACCACACAGTTTCTTCTGAGACAGTGCATGGAGATGGGCATGAATATGGTGTGGTTGTGCTTTTGCATGGGAACTGGTGCGTAACTGGGCAGTATGATGTCTGGACAATTCTGTCCATAGTCATAATTGACCTTATTATCTGTTCTTGAATAAGTGTTTCATTTTTGTAGAGTTGATGTGACCTGTAGAAAGCATGTTGTGTTCTGTGCTTTGTATAAATTCTTCATAATTTACTATTAGCTACATTTGTGATGTACCCGAGTACAATTTGTATCAGTTCCTGATTGAGCTAAATTCTGTTTTGATTTGTGTCTGTAATAGAAAGCTTAAAGCCTACAAGGAAGCACTTGAGCATGTTTTTTCATCTTGTAGCATGCTTGACTGCATGTGCATTGCCTTTTTTTTTTTTTTCCAGGCTAGAGTAAAACCCCATAGAACATTCAGATTTAATGAATGTGTCTGTACACCATACAATGCAGACTTTGATGGAGATGAGATGAACCTTCACCTTCCTCAGACAGAAGAAGCAAAGGCAGAAGCACTTGTTTTAATGGGGGTAGGTAAATAATGTTTTAATGGGGGTAGGTTGGAGTTCAGATTTTTCTAGTGATAGATGGGCTGAGCCCTGTATTTCTTAAATGGCATGTGAAACTTGAAATGCTGTCAAGATCCTTGGGTATGGATAGTGTGTGACTGTGAAACTGCCTGAAAACTGCAAAAGGGAATTTAGAATAAATCAGGACTGTTACACAGTGGTAAGCTAGTACAACTATATTTATTGTTTGTGGAGAACTCGGTGTTTTCAAGTAAGTAGATGTCATTGGGATGTTTTTGCTTGGCTGTCCTTGTGATTGCTACCAGAACAGGGTGTCTCTATTAGCTAACACAGAGGTACTTTGCTTTCTAGTCTGTTAGCCCGGCAGCTGCAGATTGTCAGACCAGCTGGAAATGAGGCAGCAATATTGTTCTTGTACTGGAAAATGTGGTTTAGGAGAGAAGGCAGGAGACAGTAGGCTTTTAGGGCAGGGATAAAAATGAAGAAGAGAGGGTAGACAGAGGGATCTGATGGTTGCAGGCATTGATTTGTAGCGTGGAAGTAGAGTCAGCAGCATCAATCTGAGGATTTTCCAGTACATTGCCCCGTTAGGGTGACTTGATCCTTTAGGGTGACTTGATCCTTTAGGGTGAATGAATTGCCACTGCTACTTCAGATGTAACAACACAAGAGTTAGCTGCATCATCTATTGGCTTGCTGAGCTGAGTTGCAAGCTTGAAAACATCCCCTTCCTCTCCACCAAGTGTGTGATCAGGTTTGTCTGGGTCTGTGAACAGTTCAGGCAAAACTGTGCTGCGTAAGTGGGTGGAGGTGAGCAACTGGAGCAGTAGTTTGAGTAAGACACAAGAAAATGGGGTAGTGGAAGTTGCTAGCTTGACTATTGCAAGTGGTAGGGACCACACAGCTTGCAATATTTCCCTAGCTCCCTGTAAACAGTGTAAACTCTTTTGTCCTTCCTCAGGTTCTTAAATCTGGCTTCCCTTCCCTTCCTCTTTTTGAACAGTGGTTGTCTAAACATGGGAAGTTGATTGCAACCTTAGTTTTGGCAAAACACTATGTAATTTCCAGTAACTATTTTCAAATTATTCTTTAACTGTCAGTAGCTTTGCATGGACTGCAGTGAACTGACCCTCAATATACTGTTTATTTTTTCTGTCTTTTTGAAGAAAGCTGTACTTTGATTTAGAATAAGCTTTTAACATTTTTGCTAGAATGACTGTCTTAAATGTTAAGTTGCCTTCTGAATAACAAATGGAATATGGTCTTAAAGTGCAGAACTTTTTTTTTTTCTTGTATCATGCAGACGAAAACAAACTTGGTAACACCAAGAAATGGAGAACCTCTTATTGCTGCTATTCAAGATTTCCTTACAGGTGTGCATGTAACCTTATTTTAAAGCTGTGTGGTTATAACAGTTGTTCTTTCAGAATCACTTTACTGTTTGCCAGAGTTTTTCTATCTTATTTTAAAATTTATTCTTCTATGTTATTTTAAAAACTTCTTTCAAAAGTTGAAGTGCCATTATCCAAGTAAAATTGTTCTTAGGTTGGAAATACAGTGAGGTTCTCAGTCTCTTCTGGTACTGTCTGCCTTTGTAGCTGCACTTTTTACAACCTTGCATATGTTTTGCAGTGTTTCTTTGAAAGAATGAATGTTTGTAGTCTTTGTGTGTGTTAGGTAGACAATGTAAACTGCTTATGGTTACAGTGGAGGAGCTGATTTCATTAGTCAAAAATCAGTTTAATCTACAATAAGTACCTTCGTATTCCCTCAATTCTTTAAGAAGTGTCCAAGAATATAAGGATGAAAGCATACAAAAATGAATGCCAAGGCCTTATTTCTACCCGTGGGGTGAAGTCTGTGAGAGACTAGATTATAGAAATGCACTGGTTCTAATTCTTAGAATTTTGAGTGTGGAGCAGTTAAAACTCTGGAAAGGATTTACAACTGAGGCTGTCAAAACTACTGTCATATTGCATAGTAAGTAGGTAACTAGTATTAGAATGAAAAAATTGATACTGAACATGCAATAGCTTTTAAATTTAATCTCATTTTTTTCTGTCACAATTTTGCACATTCTAGGTGCCTATCTTCTTACATTAAAAGATACCTTTTTTGATCGAGCCAAAGCCTGTCAAATTATTGCTTCTATCCTGGTTGGCAAGGATGAAAAGATTAAAGTTAGACTTCCGCCTCCAGCAATTCTGAAGGTATATCAAAACTATTTTTTTTTTTCAATGTTCCTAAGACTTTCTCTGTGTGTTTTCAACTCATGGTATTGTTCTCAGCAGAGACCCCTCTTGTTTTCTCTCACAGTTTTGTACGAGATTTCTGTATTTGTCAAGCACAAGGATCATAATTCAGGGTCAAAGCTACGGGGAAATAATTCGATGTGTTTTGATGCTTAAAGGAGCCAAACTTGCATGGTGCAGTCCAGGTGCAGGGTTCCTTCAGGGTTCAAAACCAGCTTTGCTGCTCTCCTGCCGTTGTGAGCTGGCACTTGCTGCTAGCGGTGTGTGGGAGGTGCTCGCTGCTTCGCAGCCTGGCTGCTACCGGCTGTGCAGACCAACACATGGCTCCGTGGAGAAACCGCCTTAGTCCTTAGGTGCTTTTAAGTAGTGTCCTGAAATGAAATGCCAAACAGTCCTAGGTTTCAGTATTCCAAATATAGGAGGAATTAAACCTGTGAAATTATTGCTCTTTTGTTTTTTTGCTTGATTGTTTTTATTGTTTCATGTACACAAAAGGTGTTTATGAAGGGCAGAGTATTTGTCACAAACTTTGAAGAGAGCTACAGTATAATCTGTTGGATTAGAGTTTAAGTCTTCATTCACATACACCTAAGTGTGTCTGTATTTAATTTTGTACTTGACGTGAACAAATTGTTTGGAGAGAGTCTGGTGCATTTTTAGATCAGTGTATGCTTTTTTAGTACCCTTTAATTTAAAAACAGTAAGTGTAACATTAGGGAAATTCAGAAAGTGAAGCAAGGTCAGAGCATTTATGGGCAGTATCTAATGTGAATTTTATAACTTTTGCTAATAGCCAAGAGCAGTGATTCTTTGACTGCTTCTGTCACTCCAAATGAATTATGTTAGTGCTAGGTTGGGCAGATTTCATTACAGCAGGAGGGAGTGCATAATTATATGAAACTTTGACCTCTTAAAAATATAAACCAAAAGCACTATATAAAGAAGGAATTGTACATGTTGCAACCTCTCTGAGAAATGAAATGACAGCAACATCTCTTTTTCCTTTTCTAATCAGAAAGGGAAACATTACAGTAAGAGAGAGCAATAGAGCAAACTTCTCTAATACCCTTATGTAAAGGATAAGTATTCAGCAGTCAGTGGTTTTACATCTATAAAAGTGAATAATACTTCCCTGTTTCAAGGAAAGCTACTATGTACTTCTACAAATATAGTTCAGTATAGAAAGGTTCTGTATAGAAAACATTTTTACCACTAAATTCTTGCTTGCTGTTTTACTGTAGTTGTAGCTTAAACTCTGTGATCCTAATTATTTTCCTTCTGTTTCCTTAAGCCTGTGACTCTCTGGACAGGAAAACAGGTGTTCAGCCTCATTCTCAAACCCAGCGATGACTGTCCTGTGAAAGCCAACCTACGAACCAAGGGCAAACAGTATTGTGGCAAAGGGGAAGACCTGTGTTACAATGATTCTTGTGAGTGAGACCTCTGAAGCTGTTTTGCAATTGCTGTTGCTGTTGGGTTTTTTTGAGTTTGTTGCTGTTGAGGTCACTGTAGGAGTTAAAGCAGTGCTTCATAGTCTTATTTCTTATTTCGAGAATACTTGTGTGCAGTTTTTCTCAAAAAAGAATGTTATGCTGAACACCAAAGAAAGGACTTGGGCATTTTCTTGTAATATATCTTTTGTATGATGCTAGGCTTGTGATACGATTTGAAAGTGAGAGAGAGATAAAAGTAAAGAAGCTTAGGAAGTGGTTGTGCAGAAGGCAAATGGAAAAACTGAGTTTCCTGAGTTGGGGTAGTGATACAGGCATTTGAGTTTCAAAGGTTAAAGAAGTTAGGTTGTGTAGGGAATATGCAGGAATACCTAGGATATCAAACCATCTGTACCCTTTCAGTTGGGGATGTCAGAGAAGCAGATGGAAAATGCAGAGCATCAGGATTCAGGAGGCTGTATGAGATGAGCGAAGCTTTGATTATTAGTTTAACAACTAATTAATTAATTAGTTTAATTAATTTTGTGCGGTAACAGCTGGAAATGAACTTGGCAGGCAGGTTCCTTGCTGCTCAGAAGTTCGTTGCTGCTAAGGAACCTAAGGAGAAACCACTGATGAACAGTAATTCTGTCCTGTGATGTTGATGTGAAAAATAATTTACCAATTAAAACTCAAATCCACTACACCAGACTTGATGTGATTTGTTTAGAAAATAGGACCACTCTGTGATAGTGGTGTTGGTGGCACAATTTTTTTTCAGCCTCTAAGGTATGTGGGGTGCAAGGCAACAAAGCAATCCTGCTCTCAACAAGTGTAAACAGAGGCAGTCTTCTTTGCTCTGCAGCCTTCTCGTTTTAGGAAACATGGGAAGAATATCTGTTCATGGAATTTGACAGAGATGATGCAGAAAACTTTCGTGTTTGATTGGGAGTTCCGCTCAGTTCTGAAAAAATTAATTTCTGAGGCAACACCAATTCTCTTCAGAAAGTTCTCTTCAAGTTCTCTGCAAAGTCTCAAGAAATCATAGTTATTGTATTTTGATTGTAATGGGTGATGGAGCAGTGACTTCTGGTTCAAGAAGATGATTATCTAAACTCGCATTGAAAATAATGATGAAGATTTAAATAGGATCCATCTACGTATGCCAGCTCTTCTTTGGAAGATGAAGTTGAGAAGGAACATGCATTGTACTGCTTTCATGGAAAATACATCTGAAGTTCATGAACAGAAGGGATTTTTTTTAACTGCTTAAATGGTAAAGTTTTTAAGGAAGATTCAGTGCCTGAAATGGAAGGTTCCTGATGAAGCAGAAGGAAGTAATTTGAGAGGCAATGTGTACAGGCCTACAGGCAAGACAGGTGTCATTAGTGTCTTTGAAATTTAAGCTGTGCCTGCATAGGTGATTATGTTGAACTGAATATTAAAATCTTGGAATAAGAGAGCTGTAGCCTCTAAAATTTAGTTGCTCTACTTGATAAATAAATAGGTTTAGTTTATTATGCTTAAATGAGGACTTTATTTTTGGACAGATAAGATTGATTTAATACTTTATTCTGATTAATGAAGTGAAGTTTATTTTTATATTGTTAACCAAAAAGAAGGAGGGGAAATAAATTTTAACTTAAGTTGGTAAGGTCAGCTTGTAGTCTGAGTACTTGTGTACTTCTGCAGATACATTAAATGTATGCATTTGTGTTTTGTTCTTTTCATGAATGGAGCTTTCGTTTAAAAACTTACTCCAGAACTGATTACTAGAGTTTAGGTAATGTTTTGGAAAAACAATTGATTCTTTTTGTCTTTTTATTTCTAGACGTCACAATTCAAAACAGTGAGTTAATGAGCGGCAGTATGGACAAAGGAACTTTGGGTTCAGGATCAAAGAACAACATCTTCTACATCTTGCTGAGAGACTGGGGACAGGTGGAAGCTGCAGATGCCATGTCCCGACTAGCCAGGCTTGCTCCCGTCTATCTCTGTAAGTCCATGTCCTTGTAAAAGAGTGTCTTAAAGCAGAAATACAGACCAATCACAAATTCTGTACAGTATGTACAGTGTTTAAAAATCAAAACAAATCAACCAAACAAAAAGAAACTAATTGTAAAGCTGACTTTACTGAATTTTATGAATTGCTTATGATGGCCACATGATAGGAGCAAAAAGTAAAGTTCCTGATGGTAATATTTCCTGATATTTTCATTTGTTTTCTTTGTATGAGATTAAGTTATCAATACAATTTTTTTTTTTTAATAGCTAATCGTGGCTTTTCAATTGGAATTGGTGATGTAACCCCTGGGCAGGGTCTGCTAAAAGCTAAGTATGAGCTCCTGAATGCTGGCTATAAGAAATGTGATGAGTATATTGAAGCTCTGAACACTGGCAAGCTACAGCAGCAGCCTGGCTGTACTGCAGAGGAGACACTAGAGGTAACTTTTTTTTTTTTTTCCCATTTATGTTACTATATATTTAGAGTAGTAGAGACTTCATGAATATAGCAATTTCAATTGTGAAGTTCAGTGTTGTCTCCTGAAACCTAAAAAATGAGGGCAAGTAGGGTACCTTAGGTAGTTCTGCTGACTCTATCTAGGCTTAACATCCAGAAGTTTGTATGGATCTAAAAATGTAAGCTAGAGTAGTAAGTAGCTGAGATCTTGCCTCCCTTTTGGCTGGATGTGTTGGGGTGACATACAAGAGAATAAAATTACATAGGCAATTGGAACAAGATAAATTATATTTATCAGTATTTGCTAAGGTAATAAAGAGCAGCAAGGAACCTAATCTAAGAAGCAGAACTTTCCTTTAGTTAGAGATCTGTTTATATTAAAGTGTTTTTTTGGCCCCTACTGGGGCAAAAATTAAGTGAACTTGGGTTATGCTGTGGTTTTTCTTTTTACTGTAGGAATGTTGATAAAGAGCAATGAATGTTACCCAAAAACTTACAGACAGAGTCTTAATGAAGTCAACTGAAGAACACTCTTCATAGTCTTTAATGGCTCTATACATTTGTCTTGGCTAGTCAGTGTCCACACTATGATGAAGTACTGCCACACCTGTCTGGTTTGAAGTGGCAGACTGGCTGAAAGAAGTGTCTTGCAGTCTTTTTGAGTCATCGTGTTTTCAGGAACCCATGTACATCCTAGAATTTTTGCTTGATACAGTTATGTTCTTAACAATTGGAGACAGCATTGTACTCTCTGAAAGGAGAACAAACCCACTTTTATTTAATGACAGAATGGTAGGGTTGGAAGGGACCTCTGGGGATTATCTTGTGTCACCCAGAGCTTGTTGCCCAGGATTGCATCCAGGCAGGTTTCCAGAGAAGGAGACTCTGTAACTTCTCTGGGCACCCCGTTCCAGGACCCTGGCACCCTCACAGTAATGAAGTTATTCCTTATGTTCAGATGGAACCTCCAGTGTTCCAGTTGGTGCCCATTGCCCCTTGTTCTATCACTGGACATCACTGAAGAGAGCCTGGCCCTGTTCTCTTTACACCTGCCCTTTAGATATTTATAAGCATTGCTAAGATCCTCTGTCAGTCTTCTCTTCTCCAGGCTATACAGCCTTTCCTTGTAAGACTAATCTTTCAGTCCCTTAACCATCTTCTCAGCCTTCTGCTGGACTCTCCAGTAGTTCTTTGTTTCTCTTTTGTGCTGATCTTTCACGGAGCGCAGGATGACTTAAGGCTTGGTTCAGTGTCTGGTTTAGCTTATGTTGATAGTAGTGACAAAGAGGTTGTTGTGCCTCTGGCTACCCTTCCTTACCCCAACAAAGACTTTCTGTACAGGAAACTTTGTGCACGTTAAAAGTTCATCTTGTCTTACCCACAGCAATGTCTAGGTTTATTTCTCTTACTGTATTTTGAAGTCTCTTTGGCTACAGGATGTATTGGTGGCCAGTGATTGAGTACTGTGTGTGTATGGTGATTTCAACAAATGCTGAATCTCTGAAATCTTGCATTTCAGGCCTTAATCCTTAAAGAACTCTCTGTTATCAGAGATCACGCTGGCAGTGCCTGTCTCAGAGAACTGGACAAGAGCAACAGTCCCCTTATCATGGCTCTCTGTGGTTCTAAAGGTAAGGCTAGCCAAGTCTAGGAAGTAGATTGCTTCTTCCATCCCTGTTTTACTTGTTCTGTCTTTTATAGCTTATTTTATACAATCAGTTGTGCAAGTATTGAATTCATGTCATACAGATTTGAAGTCACTCCTCTCAATAAGTATATACTGCGTATAGTTAAATAGTTATAGTTAGATTCTTTTTTTCCTTCATTCTTTTCAGGTTCCTTCATTAATATATCCCAGATGATTGCTTGTGTAGGTCAGCAGGCTATCAGTGGGTCCCGAGTTCCTGATGGATTTGAGAACAGATCCTTGCCTCACTTTGAGAAGCATTCTAAGGTAATTTTCTGTATACAATACACTGTAAAGAAAAGTGAAACCAGTTGCCTTAAACCATTTTAAGAAGGACACATGATAGGATGCGTTGCCATGACATGGTGAAGGAGAAGGATCACATATGGTGAATGTAAAATGTTTTGAGTGTGACTTGGGAGTTAACAGTACTGTTGTGAATTGCCACAGGTTGTCCAGTGAGCTTGAATTTTTACACCTAAGCCTTGCTTAGACCTTTGTATTTTAGCAAAATACTTAAGTAAGTCTAATACATTTTTGGTTGTCTTAAGGGTGCTAAAAATATTTTTTTTAAGTTCCTGTCTTGCGTTCTGCTTCATTGCACTACAGGACAACTGCTGGGTGTGTGTTGGTATCTTTAAACAGGTGAAACCTGCCACACAAACCATTCTGGAATCTGTGTTCTGGTTTTTTTTTGTTTTTTTCCAGTAGGTTAGATGGATATCATGAGCTACTCTGAATGGTCCATGTTCAAGTTCTGTTCTACATGAAGCAATAAGGGAGCTCATGCACTTCTTAATACACTTCAATGAAATTAGTTTTGTTGGGGCTTTTTGTTTTTGTTTAGTTTTTTTTTTTAATTATTTTTTTTTAATTTAAATCTGCTACCTGAAATGTAATGATCAGTAGAGAATGTTCTAGGTACCAACTATCAATCTTGTGTTAGGTAGCTCAAGTGTCAGATGGTAGCTGTTACACTTGTATTTGTCACTGAATGTCCAGATTTCGACTTCTGAGTTCTGTAATGTAAAATCTATTCTTCCTGAATAAATTAAGGAAGAAAAAATACTTTGGATTAGATGAGACGGGAAAAGGCAAATTTTAACTACAGCTTTTTTACTGATATAAAAAGTACTACCTGTTAAATAACAGCAAAAAATAATCTTCTGAGATGAACCTCAGTGGAGGCTACATGTTGTTCTGTGTGATGATGGAGGCAGTTTGGTGTTGCTTGACTTAATGCCTGCATAAAGGTCATTGGCTAGAACTTGTCTCAAAGGTGAGAGCAAACCATTCAAAAGAATTAGCTATGTACATACATCCAGACATATTTTTTCTGGATCTATTAGTCTTCAGCACTATAAATACCTTTGTTATACTATTGCAAAATTAACATTCTTAGCACCCTTTCAGTTTTTGCAACTTTAAGGGCGGCTGGAGTGTTAGAAGTTGGTGTAGTGTTTGCAAGGAGTGACTAGAAGCATAACAAGGCTTGCAGGAGGAGAAAGAAAACCTGTTAGATAATTTTGGAAGAATGGGCAAAGGTTTTGAAGCTTTGGTTCAGACCAAAAATACAAACATTGAACCTCAAAGCTAAATGCAGCTGAAACAGTTGCTCTGTTCATGTGTTTGCTATCTGAAAGCGTTTACATCATGTACAATGTGTTTTTTGTAACATGCATACAGAAGGTACATAGAACTCTAATCTTTTTTCTCCTGTGCAGCTCCCAGCAGCAAAAGGCTTTGTTGCCAATAGCTTCTACTCTGGGTTGACTCCCACTGAATTTTTTTTTCATACGATGGCTGGTCGAGAAGGTCTGGTTGACACAGCTGTAAAAACTGCTGAAACTGGATATATGCAGGTAACTGTCAGTGGAGTGGTTTTTTTTTTTATCAGCAGTGCAAAACAAGGATAGTTGTTATGTGTAGGTGAGGGGTGGGGGAAAAGAGCATGCATTATGTGTGTGTTCGTTTTTAAATGTTTCACAGTAACTAATAATGTGAGATACATGATTCTGCTCCTGTGGACATGAGGTTTGTGAACCAGACCTCAGGCAATGGTACAATAACAGGCTTCTATTAATTTGTTTCCTTCTTAATATGGGCAAAAAATTCTTGTTCTATGGAATTGGGAGAACTATTTTCCATGTAGCATGTATTCTGAAAACCCATGTGAATGGTGGAACTTTTGTCCGTACACTATAACAGAGCTGAGTGCTTTTTCAGATACGGCATTTCAACAATGAGAAGCAGAAAACAAAAATCCTTGTTTTGGCTTACTTAAAAAAAGGTTCCCTGGATATACAGAAGTATGGCTGAAGCTCCATTTCAGTATCTGTCCTCCTTAGGTAATGGGCCCCTTGGCATGCAGATGCTGGCTTCAAGTTTTGTAAGGTCTTAGTCTCTTTGACTGCATCTCCTGTGGAAATAAATGTTCTTCTAACAAAGCTTCTTGCTATTATGACCATTCTTAAGACTTCAGTGAAAATATTTAAGTAGTATTTTAAGTTCTCTATAGTCCTCTTGCCAGTGTAACAGGGAGGAGAAAAGCCAAGATTATTTGTAGCTGAGGACACATTCAGAAATCTGCAAGTAACTCGACAAAGACTAAAATAAATTACTGTTAGATTGAGTGCCTAATTAGACCATTTATCTGCCAAACTAACAGAATAATGTTTGCATGTGTCTATGTACAAAAATATATAAATATAGTAAGCAACCTGCAAAACAGTCTTTCTCATCAACTTTCAGCTTACATGAATAAAGTGTGACACCTGGAGTTTGAAATGTAAAAAAAACCCAAAAACAAAAACAAAAACAAAACAACCAACCAAACAAAAAAACCCCTTAACATTTATTTGATCTTCTCTTTTTCCTCTTCAGTGAAAACAATTGCCAGCTTATATTCTTCAGTGAGCTAATTTGACTTCATTGTTCTATAGAAGTAATCTTTCAAATAAAAATGTTTGTAACCACTAATGCTTCATAGCGTGCTTTCTTTTTGGGAGATGGAGGGAAATTAGTAGTAAAGGGTTTTCCTAATACGATGAATTAATGTAAGAGAAGTAGCATACATAGCTGGTATAAAAATAGCAGCTATTTGGTTTGACAAATGTTTGTTTGTTCTTTGTCAGTGAAAGAAATTATTGATTAGTTTTGCTTCCAGACGCAAAAAAGTGTATTCCTTGAGAAATAAACCTGACGGGAAGAATATGAAAATTCTGTGACACCCCCTCCCTGCCCCACCTCACCAATTCTTCAGACTATAATAGATTCTTGCACCTTAGCATTAGGTTTCCTATGTGATGGAATTTCTAAATATGGAGAATTGTGATGTTGCTTTAAATTTTATTGTTGTTGGCTTTCATGTTCTGGGGACTATACAGTAAAGCCATGGGGGTTATGTATGACTTTCATATCTGACAGAGTGATTAGCTGGCATATTTCCTGAGTCCAGTTTCTACACTTTTTGTAATCCAAATCAATGGCTATTTTTATAAAGATCCTATTTACTTTCCTTGCACTTTTCTTTTTTTTTCATCTTTTCCTTTCAGAGGCGACTGGTAAAATCACTTGAAGATCTTTGCTCACAGTATGATCTGACAGTCAGAAGTTCTACTGGTGACATTATACAGTTTATTTATGGAGGAGACGGCTTGGATCCTGCAGCCATGGAAGGGAAGGATGAACCACTGGAATTCAAGCGAGTTCTAGACAATATCAGAGTAAGGATTGCTGTAATCTGTCTGAAGTCTGAAAAGACTAGTAAACACATAGGAGGAAGTAATAAATTGTGGGGAGAATAGTTTCAGTTAAAGAATTTATTTATCAGTTACCTGTTTGAGTGTTCCTGGTCAGTCTTTCAGCTTGTGTATGTTTCTAACATCAGAACAGAGCAACTAGGACTAAACTCTGTATAAGCTGTAAAAAATCAAGCTCTTTTTTGTGCTTAGATGTAGTTCTAGAGCCTAATAACCAGCTTGCCAGATAAATTACTACTGGCTGGGTTGGGTACTAGATTGGACTTGTATTACACAAGTTCCTTATTACATCAGGGTACGCAGGCTTTTTATGTTGAACTGCTGCTTAGGTCAGAAGCCTGATGTGTTGTTCAATAACTTGGGATGTACTTTGGTGTTTGAAGAACGGTATTGTTTGGTTTTGTGGTTTGCTGTTGGTTGTGTGTGTGTATCCCCCCAAGATAAAAGGTTTTTGCTGAAATGACTGTTCAGATTTCCCTTCTGTGAATGTAATAAATGGGTAGAGTTGGAAATGTGTGTGTGTGTACCTTCAGATGTACAGAAGTAAGGAGAAGTGTGTGTTGACCTTCTCTTCACAGTAGTCTTCATTTTAAAAACAACCAACCCAACCAAAACCAAACTGAAAAAATAGCTCCGAAAAACCCAAAAGTAAAGAATGCTGTTTATCAGTTATATATATCTATATTCTCTGTCTTTACAATGAAGCTTTTGTGCATCTGTTTTATGTGAAGAAGTAATTATCTTCCTTTTAAGGCTGTATATCCGTGCCGAAGTGAACCAGCCCTTAGTAAAAGTGAATTGGTAATAACATCTGAGTCCATCATGAAGAAGAATGAATTTCTTTGCTGCCGAGACAGTTTTCTGCAGGTAATTATGTCACTTCCTTATCACACTGTGATTAACTTTTCCTTAAAATCAAGGAAATTAAATAAGATCATGTTATCAGCCTGTAGGAGCAATGGCTGAATTTTATACATCGGTGGCAGCAGCAGTAGCTTGTCCAGTAATATATTTCTGTATATTTAGGGGATGGGGAGGTAGGAAGGTAGGACTGGTAATTTTAATTCTTCTGGTGGTTATTCATGTTTGCCACACAAACTTTAGAAGACAGAAAAATGTAGTGATTTTTTGAGTGCGAGGTGCCACTGATCTGAGAGATCTTGCTGGAAATTCTCTCCTTAGCAAGGTGATACAGTAATAATGTGCTTACCCTGGGACTTCAGAAATTAAATAATACTTACCAACTCAATGTAAGAAACCACTAAGACTGTCTCCCACTCAGTTATAATGCATATGTTTTGATATTATCAACTTTCTGAAAAATTTTTTTACTCAGTTGCTTGTTTTCATGTAGTAAATTAACCACCTACTTACTTTGCTTTTTTATTGCACTAATACTGCAAAAAAATTCTGTTCTATGAAGTGCTTTGCTAGACAGGGTTTATCTTCTGGGGAGTGCTTACATGTCGTTTAAGGATGAGTGAATGTTCACACGACTGCATGCACTTTGAATTGTATAAGTCAATTTGTTTGAAAGAGTATTAAGCAGTTCTAATATTTATGAGACCAGCCACACTTAAGACTACTTTGGAAGACGGTGATTAAAAACTATGGAATCAACCTGCCTGTGGGCATGTAAAACTCTTACCTGGATGAACCTGATTACTATCAGTGATGAGATACAACATGAATTTGTTGACCTGCTCTTTGAAGGGTTTCTTTTTAATAGATCAGCTGCTTCAGAGCAGGAGGTGACAGAACTCATAAGCAGCTGTTTATAAACCAGATATGCAATTCTGGTGCTAGAGTAGAGTTGAAAAAATAATTATATCCATATTTGAAATATGCCACAAATCTCAACTGCATCTCTGAAGGAAGAAAATATGCACTATGCCAATATTAGAATTTGGAAATTAAGGTGTTCTTTGAGGTATACGTAGTTTTAATCATATCAGGAAAATTTAAATAAATGCTATTATTAATTTCAGAAGCACAGATATGGCTCTATCACCCTAATGGTAAATAGTTAAACTTAAAAATGTTAAGTTTTAGATACTGTTATATTACCTTCTTTTCTTATCTTTTTTTTTGTTTTTGTTCATCCCTGAAGGCATTAACTGAGACAGGTTATGAGAAATATAATGAGGTAATTGTAGCATGCCTGTGCACTGTGTGAGCATTGTTAGTGCTTTTTAGCTAAAGATGTGTGTATAGTGCTAAAGTAACTGATTAGCGTATATACGTTGCTGCTTGTGAAATTATAGCATAGGTGTTCATCACAGTAAATAAGCCAGTTCCTTTTTAATGATGAAAACCATGACATATCAGTTAATCCCCAGAGTTTAATAATGATTTTGAGGACTTGAGAAAGCTTTCTTTTAGTACATGAGTTTAATTTCTAAAACTTACTCTTTCAACTTTTAGGGATATTGGCATGTTTTTCTGGTGTTTTCCTATCCCTTCCTCTACTTTTCCCCTCCAGAACAGAAATATTTCTTCCTTCTGTTATTTGACCAGAGGTTCCCGTGATGGGCTTGTCCATATAGAAAACTATGTCTGAATAGCCCATTTCAAACAGACTGGCATTCATTCTGCCTATGCTCTGCCCTCACTGAAGGGAATTCAGCTGATTAAAAAGCTGATTGTTGGCTGGCACAGTTTGAGCTGTGTCAATGTTTTACCATATTTGAGTATGTTAAGTTACAGGTGAAGGGGAAAGGCTCATGTTGAGCCAGAGCTTACTGCGTCAGTTTAAAGCCTTTTTGTTAAACAGATCCTGGCTAGAGAGCTTTATAGGTTTACACTATGTGAAAGAACCACTGGTTTCTTGAGCTTGCTCTGGGAATTATATAGCTGTGCTCATAGAGGACAGGGTTGTACTAAAGGTGATCACTCTGTAGAGACAGACAAGCTCAGGAAA
>NW_008616266.1:22365-33120 GCF_000691845.1 Merops nubicus
CATTTTTCTTTCTAGTTGTAGCATAAATTAACCCATAGTCTGGATAAACTGTGAACAGGTAACTGGAAGTTGAGAGGAATGGGTCATTCCTTCTTTTAGTTGTGCACGAATAAAACTTTTGACAGTGAAAAATAAATCTCTTCAGATGTTTTTCTTTTATTTCTCACCTTTTCCACTCTCACCTTTTGCTCTAGTGCATGGGAATAATTTGTTGTTTGAGTACCTAATTTTTACAGCTTATATTGATATGTAACAATTTAGTATGCTGGAGTTAAAAAAGAAAATCGATTTTAGTAGTTTGGTATTGAGGGACTGTTGAAGAAGTAAAGTTGACAATAACTAGCTTGCCGTTTGCAGTCAGTCCTGTGCTGTTTTGGTCTTAAGTCTCTGTTTTCCCACTATAACCACATGATTAAATCTCCGGCCAATGTGACAATTTCTTTTGAGGAGGTGGTGGTGATGTGGTTTATTATCACTGTCCCCTGGATTTATAGAAGTACCTTTAATATAATTTAGGCTTCAGTGTTCTGGCAGGAGAAGTGTTACACCTTCCTTCTTCCCTTTCCACTGCTCCCTTCCTGTCCCTCCACAAAACAAGCATCTTTCAAGATAGAATGACTTCTAAGATCTTCTGAAAGTCCTGCAAAATTCCCTTTTTTATGCCCCTGAAGTACAAAGATTAATTTTTCTAATACTGTGGTGTTACTTAACACTTACTTTAGGAAGTAAATCAAATTATCAGTTTCATGCAAAGATTTCAGGGTCAAAAACTTTAAAATGGCAAATTATTTCTTTCATTAATTAATATGACTTACTGCAGGGCAAATGGGGCCCTTTATTAATTTGTCCTGTTGTCATCCAAGTGGGGGAACAACTGAAGCATCCATTCCAGCAGTGTTTCAACACTTCTGTTGTTGGTTCTTTCATTTGAACTTTGTTCTAGTGTACACAGAAATACTTTACTGTCTGAAAATACCTTGAATACCAGTAAAAAATATTGCTACTTTGAGAATCTGAGGATTCTGTTAGGATGTAATACAAGTGTTTGATAATGTTTTATTAATTCAGTTGTAAAAAGAAAAAAAAAAAAGCCAAGTAATTTTCAGTGCCTGTCTACTGCAGTGGTTGGAAGGAGTCCAGTACTGAGTGAAGAAGAGGTCATCCTATATAATCATCATCCTAGTTGTCAGGCAGGAGTAATGGATGGAAAGGATTTAAAAGATCTCTAGAAAGCAAACTATCCAGTCTGTGGAGGATTTCTTAAGTCACTGTTCAAGTAGATAGAGAGTATTTCCTGTTACTTTTTGTTTATATTTTTGGTTTCAATAAGCCTGGTCATAACTTGCACCAAGTCCACTTTTATGGGAGAGTTTAATCACGGGCCTCATATTTCATGACTTCTAGTGTACATAATGACTGAGTGGTGTTTCATAGAATATATAGATATTCTTCTGACAGTATTGTTTGAATTTATGTTCCAGTAAGGACTGCAAGAAATACTTCTAGGTAAACCTTGTAAGAGAGTGAAAGGCTTAGGCACTACTGCTTTTTAAATGTGATTATCTGCAAGACCACCCCAGCATAGAAGTTATTTGACTGATATGTGTATATATATTTATCAGTTGTGAATTTGGTTTAGTTTGGTGTGGGTTTTGTTTTGTTTTGTTTTTTTCTCCCCAAATCAGGTGCATCTTGAATCTCTGAAATCTATCCAGCTGGTGTCCTTTATATACTTCCTCTCATGCCACAGTCTTTCTGCTTTGACTTATTTTGAATACTGAGAAAAGAGTGAGAATGTGTTTGTGTCACCATGCAGAGAAAATAAGATGTTTGAAATTTAAAAAAAAAAAAAAAAAATTGATTGTAGAATTATTTAGAAAGTGATGGGTAGGAAAGAATGATCAACCAAAGTCAAATCATCAAAGTTTTCACTGTGTGTTCAGGAATGATGCCTTTTTCAGCATGGAACATATTCCTCATATGCTACTACTAATTTGTGGTTACAAAAGAGTGAATCTGGTTTGCTAAATTGTAGTGTATGGGTGTCTTAAGTTTTTATGTTCTTCTCTTCATATCGTGCATCGTTAATTTATTATTCAAAACATGCTCTTTGGAGCACTAAGCAATTAACCTGCTGCTGAAGACTTCAGTATGAATGCCATATCTTTGCTTACTGTTGCTTGATGTAATTTCAGGAAATAAAAAGGTTCGTCAAAGGCGTTTCTGAGAAGATAAAAAAAACTAGGGACAAATATGGCATTAATGACAATGGCACAACAGAGGTAAATAGTTTCAATGGGGTAATTATGTAATTATTGAAAGTCTTCAGAAGCTATTGCTTTTCCAACTGTTCTATTCTCTTTTCAGCCACGAGTTCTGTATCAATTGGACAGGATTACTCCAACACAACTGGAGAAGTTTTTAGAGACTTGTAGAGACAAGTATATGAGGTAAATGTTTAGCCTGCTATTTTTTTCCTCAGTTTATCCCTCCAATTTAGTACTTATTGCTTTGTTTGAGATCTAGGAGTGTATTTTGCTATTTTTACTGTATGGATGTTGGTTCTGTTGTGAATGCAATACAAATAAAGAATAAAGAACAGTTGGCCCTGGTGATAAAACCGTCGCAAGGCAAAGGTAAGATAAAAAAACACATTGCTATCTACAGGTGGGTTTGTTAAGGCAGGCATATTCCTTTCATCCCCCTCCTGTCAGGATATTGTTGTAAACTTCTAAAGAGTCCGTGCAAAATAATGTCTGAGTAGATCACTCAAATCCGTATGAATCTCGGTGGATGTTGTTCTACACAGTCTGAAGTGGGTCACATTTTGTGCTAACGTGTTCTTGAATCTGTTGTGCCTTTGTTATGCCTTTTGTTATTCTTGGTCTCTAACAAGGTAGTGTGGGTGTTTTAATGTTTCATTATCTGTTGAGAGTTGTTTCATTTACTTAGACTGCTTGGTTTTGTTCATTGGTGACATCTGCTTTAGGGCCTCACACTTCATCAATTTTTTACAAATTTTCTTTCTTTTACTAGAAAATACATGTATATGTTAAATTCTTAGCATAACTATTTTGAAGGAATTACCTTTTTTCTGCTATCAGTTATTAGGATTACTTGCTTACGTTTGTCTTAAGTGTTCTTAAGTATGAATGACC
The DNA here is from genome assembly GCF_000691845.1 of Merops nubicus. Lineage (NCBI taxonomy): Eukaryota > Metazoa > Chordata > Aves > Coraciiformes > Meropidae > Merops > Merops nubicus. The sequence continues at coordinate 25,524 of NW_008616266.1, forward strand.
TATTTCACTGCTGTGTTAGTGAGCTTTTAACCTCTCTTCTGTTTTTTTATTAAAGAAAAAATAGCAAAATTAACATATACCAGAGTGTTTTCTGTCTTTGCTTACTTAAGATTTTATGCCTTTTTGAATTCTAGGTCTCTTACTTTTTAATAAGATAATTTCTTTATCAGGGCACAGATGGAGCCTGGTTCTGCAGTAGGAGCTCTTTGTGCACAGAGTATTGGTGAGCCAGGCACACAGATGACTCTGAAGACTTTCCATTTTGCTGGGGTTGCTTCAATGAACATTACTTTGGGTGTGCCAAGAATCAAAGAAATCATTAATGCTTCAAAGGCTATTAGGTACTAACAAGGGTTTGTTTTGGTTTTTCCTTTGCTTAAGTGAAACCTGACAGATGTTTGCATTGTGTGATAGCATTTCCATGTTCTCAGTAATACACTAGGTAACACTCAGTCCATGGAATACTGAAACATGAAAAATACGTCTGTCCAACTAAGTGATGCTTAAGTTAAAGAAGAGAAGTTTTTATTTTCTGAAAATCAAATGAGGTGGTTACTTACTAAGTTGAATATTCCCTTGGAAGTCTCATATATTGTGAAACTTCCTGGTATTTAGTGGTAGTGGAAGCATACCTATTCCTAAGTATCCATGAAGCCATACTTAAATAATACCAGAATACAACAGGAAAGTAGTCACTAGTTGGTCGTGTTACATTCTCCTGCGTGTGTTTTGTACACAAACAAGAATTTTCTTAAATGTACCTGAGGAAGCTGGAGGTCTCTTTATGCTACTAAATAAGACTCTAGATGAGATGAATTGCAGCTTGCCTAACAGAAGTTAAATTGCCATCTGTAATCTAGCTGAGTGGTTTCCTCGTGTTTTTTTTTGTGTGTTTATTCTTTGTAGCACCCCTATTATAACAGCACAGTTGGACAAAGATGATGATCCTGATTATGCCCGTCTAGTTAAAGGAAGAATTGAGAAAACTTTATTAGGAGAGGTAGGAAAAACTGTTCCTGATGGTGCTTTAAATGTAAAAGCCAATTGCTAAGGAGTGTTTTAACCATTTTGAGATGCTAACTGTTTTGTCCTTATCTTTTAAAGATTTCAGAATATATTGAGGAAGTGTTTCTCCCAGATGATTGTTTCATCCTAGTGAAGCTGTCTTTGGAGCGCATTAGGCTACTGAGATTAGAGGTGAGTTGTTTAGCTCTTATGTAGAGTATGCCTTGGGTAAGTTCCTGAAATGCTGGGGTTTGAACCCTGAGCCCCTGAATTAAGGTCGACATGTGGGTGATTCCCACAGCCCTTCATACAGAGGGGGTGAGTTTGCCTTATAGCTTCCCCCCAGGGTGCGGCCGGCCCTGCAGGGAGAGCCAGAAGGGAAATGAGCCCCAGGGGTCCCGCACTGAGTTGAAAAAGGTCAGGGGTCTGCTTGGGGATAAAAGCTGGGACCGCTTGCAGGGAGTCAGGAGTGTCTGTCTGTGGAGTGCACTCCACAGAGCTTCCTGGTTCAGGGCAGACCTCCTGACTCTCCCTGGAGCTGGGCCCAGATCTGTCTAGGCCTTTGCAAACGCGGGTCAATCGGGTGAGAGTTGCCATGTGGGCACCCTTTTCTTACGTGTTTAACTGGCTGGTCTGGCTGTTTCCCATGCCAACTATGGGCAACCTCGGGTCTCTGTTTGTACCACCTGTTGTGGGCCGGGTCATGTCATTTGTGGGATCGTTGGGGGTGGCGTCGATCATGTACGAGTTTGTTGACTTGTTTGTACCCCCGGTGGTCATTCATATAGTAACATTTCTGTCTACAATACAGTCTGCATATTGGTTCATCTCCCTGCTGGTGTTATCATTTTTGTTGGGCCTGGTCATTGGCAAAACAGTTCCAAAGTCTCTTAATCCTGTCTCTAAAACAGAAATCAGACTAGAGGAAGTTAAAATAAGAAAGTGAATGAAGAATGTCCTGTGGGTACATCATCTCTGGGTTCTGCCCCCCCCCCCCCCCCTTTTTTCCTTGTGAAGTGAATAATGTTTCCTTTTCCTTTATTTGGGAATGAGAGAACAGACATTAATTTTTCAGCATCTGACTGAATACAGAGATGACGTTGCTGTTCATAAGTGACATATAGGCTGGTACCCTAAGCACAGGATATTTCATACACCTTCTTGAATTCTTGTTTATTTTTCTCCATCACACTTCTTTCTATTCTGTTGAAAGGCTGCTGCTTGTATTTGAGCAGATTCCTGTATGCTGGGAGAGATCCCCTGATGTTTGCTGGCTGACTTTTGCCACAGGTGAATGCGGAGACTGTACGCTACTCTATTTGCATATCTAAGCTCAGAGTAAAGCCTGGGGATGTTGCTGTCCATGGGGAAGCAGTTGTATGTGTGACCCCTCGTGAAAATAGCAAGAGTTCAATGTATTATGTATTGCAGTCCCTGAAGGAAGAGCTACCAAAGGTAAAAACACACTGTATCGTGTTTTTTGGGAAGTGATCAGTAATAATCATTTGGGGTTCTATACTGAGAAGACAAAATACTTCTTGTCAGTAATGACAGTAAAGTGAGTCTGAATCTAACTATTAGATTACAATGCTACTGGTTTACAGCTGAAACTAAGCCTTTGTTACTAATCTTTATAAACAATATTGAAGTCTTGTTATTTGCCATACAATAATTATTGAAGCATTCTAAGCACAGCAGTTGTATGAAATAGTTATATCTTCCAGCTGCATCCAGAATTGAGCCACGTGCCAGTATCTGGCATCTTTGCAGCTTTATTTGTGTGGACTGTCTACTTCAGATTTAAAAACAGTGATAAATGAACCTTGTTATTGGCAGGATGCCCTTTCAGTTGTGTGGCTCTACAGCCATTCAGATACCCATGTCTGTGTGTGAGGATAACCGGCATAACATATAAACTGTGGGTAGTGCATAAGGTTTATAGTGCAGTGTGATTGTCACATTTCCACTAGTGTATTTAAGAGCAGGAATTAATATTTCAGTAAGTATCTTAAGTGAGCATTTACGTCCAAAAACTGGAGCTTCTAAACAGGTTTGAATGCTGATAAGGGTTACACTTTTACACTGTGTTACTGCACACATGAACGTTACTAGGTTTTCTGTTTTCCCAAGGTTGTAGTGCAAGGTATACCAGAGGTTTCCCGAGCTGTCATTCATATTGATGAACAAAGTGGAAAGGAAAAATATAAACTTCTAGTTGAAGGTGATAATCTGCGAGCTGTTATGGCTACTCATGGAGTGAAAGGAACAAAAACATCCTCTAACAACACTTATGAGGTAACGTTCAAATGGGTGCTGTGGTTTTTACCCCATAGCATCTTTATGACAAGAGCTTGTTTGTGTTCAGATGCAGCAGTCTACATCTAATCAAGCCTGATTTCACTAATTGTTGTCAGAATGCATTAACACAAGAATAATTGGACTGGCAGGACTGTTCACATCAAAGAAGCTTTTTCTATAAATATTTCTTAAATGGAGAAACGCAAAAGGGTAGTTGTGGAAATGGAGTGTTATCTGACATAAAATGGTATTTATTCTAGGAATATACTTATTCCAAGCATCTGGTTCCTCAATAATCTAACATAATCTCTTGTGTAGGTAGAAAAGACACTAGGAATTGAAGCTGCTCGAACAACCATTATCAATGAGATTCAATATACAATGGTGAACCATGGTATGAGCATTGACAGGAGACATGTTATGTTGCTTTCTGATCTAATGACTTACAAGGTTTGTACTATGCTTTTTATAAATGCTGCATTGTCGTGCCTATACAAATGAATGTTACCGTGTTTGAGAAGGACAGGTGAGCTGGGGAGTTGGAAATCAGTAGCAGGTTTAAACAATTGTAGGTTATACTGAGGAAATACTGTTGTTTGTGTATCAAACAAAATGGTTAATTAATCTAGTTCTTGGGCGAGGGAGGATAAGGTTTATTTTGATGGAGAACAAGTTGATATAATGAACAGAGAATCATAATTTTCTGTTTGAAACAGGAATTCTAAAAATTATGGTATGAAAATCGACCATTTGGGTAACCATGCATGCAATTTAAGGCTTGCTGTGCAGAAAACCGCATGAGGTGTGGTTCATAGCAGCTGCACTGTTTATAAAGAGTCAAAAGATATAGACATTACAAATAGAATCAAATTGTGTGGAGTATGACCAGTCTTTGAGAACTTGTTAGTAGAAAATTGCATCTGTTCTTTTTTGACTGACTTTTTTTCCTTCACATCTGGTATGTTTTTTAGATTCGAGTATACTTAGTGAAGTAAGATTTTCCACTTTGCCTGCCAGAGCGCAAGGGTTTGATTTGGGTAAAATGAATGAAGGAGTTGTGACTTCTCCCAAAACTGTAGGGCTTTGTTGTCCTGAGCTGGAGCAGTCCCCAGGGCTGGCTGGGTGGCGAAGGGCATCGAAGTGCCGTGCTTCACGCTCATTGGGCCGCCAGCAGCTGTGCACCTCTCTGTGCTCCTGACCTGCGCGTGGTATGGTGTGATCGGGATGTTTGTTGGAAACAGAGGCAGAAATAAAAAAAGCTCAGACTTCTTTTCTGGAGAGTAGGAAAAAAAAAAGCTTTTAACACTGCTAATCACCTGGCAGCTGTATTTAGATTTATCAGTAGAGAATGGGCTGTAGCTTTAGCATAATGCTTTCAGATACCACTGAAGTTGGTAGCTCAGCAATTTATTTATAATTGTGTGGGTTTTCTCATAGCCATATTTCTTTCAGTTTTTCCGATATTCTTGCATTAAAAAAAAAAATCTGTTAACCATTTATACAGCTTCTGCTGTGTATGGATAGTAACTTTTGTTTTATTTAAATGTTGATTATTAACAAACTATATACCTTCAGGTTGTTTTAACTGAGAAGCAGCATGTTATTATAATGCTATATTGTATGTAATAACCTTTTTATTTCTTTTATGTGTTTAGAATAAAACCTACGTTTCTGTTGTTTACTTGATATGCTTCTTTAGCAAAAATAACTGAACTCCAGCCACTATTATGATGGCCTGTCTTTGCTTTTTTCCATCAACCAAGGGTGAAGTGCTGGGCATTACTAGATTTGGACTGGCAAAAATGAAGGAAAGTGTGTTGATGTTGGCTTCTTTTGAAAAGACAGCAGACCATCTCTTTGATGCTGCTTACTTTGGACAGAAGGATTCTGTTTGTGGTAGGTATTGAAAATTTTGGTGTAGCTTGTGGTCCTTACACAGCATCTGTAAACCTCTTCAAAGCATTGGATCTTTGTTCTTGTTGAGTTTTCCATTGAGCTTACATGTAAAAAAATTCAGGTTGGAGGCTAATCCATACTTCTTGATCCAAAGAATTTGGTGGATGTTTCTCTAATTCTAATCTCAATCAGATCTTGAAGTCAGTTGGACATTTGTTGTATATTTCTGTAAGCAGACTTTTAGTACTTTGGTTTTTACTTCTCACCACATACCTTAGTGCAATACCAGGAAATCTGTCCTGCTATCAGTAGGTTGGGTTTTTTTTCAGGTTGAAAGCTTATTTTCAACACCTAGAGCTGATGGGTGAATCCAGTATCCCATTCAGTTTCAATTAAGTTTCAATAAGAATCTTAAGTTTCAATAATTCCTACGGAGAAGTAGGAAGACATGCATCTCAAGTAGCTTACTGCATTATACAGTCATGATTGTATATGTGATATGTCAGTTGTAACTAGAAATAAACAGAAGTGCCAAGTTCTTGACCGCTTCAGTTCTGATGCGAATAGATAAAAATTGTGGTTTTGTTTATTAATCAGAAGCCTTGTTTATCAATACTCCAGTCATTAACAGAAGAGGAAGATCCCTGTCATGAGAATTTTCTTTGTAAATATATTTGTTCTTCATACAGCCAAACAGAAAATTCAAATAGATACGTTTTGTCATTCTGTTTGTATGTTAATTTTGCATTTCTACCATATACTCTAATATTTGGAATTGAATTTTTTTAAAATTTCTTTGCCCCCATTCCTCCAAAATTTCATTCTCTGTTGAGCTACGTATATTTCGGAATGATTTTCTAACAAGTCTCTGTAAAGTAGGTTAAATGGAGAAAAGGAGAATTGAAGCAGGTTTCACCCAATTGAAATGCTGGGGTCTGAACCCTGAGCCCCAAATTCAGGTTGACATGTGGGTGATTCCCACAGCCCTTCATACAGAGGTGCTGAGTTTGCCTTATAGCTTCCCCCCAGGGTGTGGCCGGCCCTGCAGGGAGAGCCAGAAGGGAAATGAGCCCCAGGGGTCCCGCAGGGAGCTGACAAAGGTCAGGGGTCTGCTGGGGGATAAAAGCTGGGACCACTGGCAGGGAGTCAGGAGTGTCTGTGGAGTGCACTCCACAGAGCTTCCTGGTTCAGGGCAGACCTCCTGACTCTCCCTGGAGCTGGGCCCAGATCTGTCTAGGCCTTTGCGAACGCGGGTCGATCGGGTGAGAGTTGCCATGTGGGCACCCTTTTCTTATGTGTTCAGCTTGCTGCTCTGGCTGTTTCCCATGCCAACTATGGGCAACCTCGGGTCACTGTTTGTACCACCTGCTGTGGGCCGAGTCACATCCTTTGTGGGATTGTTGGGGGTGGCGTTGATCATGTACCAGCTGATTGATCTGTTTGTACCCCCAGCGATCATTCATGGAATGTCCTTCTTGTCTACAATACAGTCTGTGTATTGGTTCATCTTCCTGCTGGTGGTGGTATCATTTTTGCTGGGCCTGGTCATTGGCAAAACACCACTTCATCTGTTTATGTAAGGCTTACCAGCCTGGAGCTCCAGCGGTTCATTTGGAGCTCCTGGGTGATAATCTATAAAAAATATGACTGTATTAAGTTATGGTTTACTAGTCTGTATGTATTTGGTGGTCTTAGAAAGTGCAGCCTGTTTTAGACAGTGCTATGTGGACTCTATATTTTCTCAGTTGCTGGCATTTGTTAGAAACCTTTTATTACTAGTTTGTATTTTAAGAATTCTGCCACTTTCTGGCTGTCTAGCATTCCTCAAATGGGATTTTTTTTTTTAAAGTTGTCTGTCTTTTGAAGAGATGATACTGGCTTGCTTGTATGAAAAAGTGCTGTGCGACTGCCTCACCTGACCATCACGGCTATGAAAAGAGACTCTTACACACTCATGGGTTTGCATCCCTAGAGCAGGGCAAGATAGTGAACATTGCCAAGAAAAATGAGTATGTACCCCAAATCAACTATAGGTGCTGAACTGAATGGCATCTCAAATCAGGGCTTCTCCTGAATATGTGGGCTTAGTTTTAGTCCATGTGGCCTTTGAATCCCTTTTGTCTTGTAAGGTGCTTTTTTTTTTTTTTTTCCCCTTGAGAAAATAGGGAATAGCTGATAGTTGCTTCGCCTACATAAAGACAAGGATTTTGTTCTGCAAATTGCAGATGCCACCTTTCAGTGGCAGTGGGCTGAAACTAGAAGGGAGGGCTACGTCCATTTCCAGAAGGGTCAGCAAGTGCAAGCCACTTAGAGATGGAGTTCATTTACCTTTCTGTCTGTCCCCTTTGCAAAGAATAGCCAACAGCACCCTCATTTTTAAAAAGGGTAAAAAGGAAGA
>NW_008616267.1:0-2028 GCF_000691845.1 Merops nubicus
CATCCCGGGGTCAGCCCTTCATCCCCTCCCACCCCGGTGCTAAATCCTCTTCACCCCCGGTGTCTGCCCTTCATCCCCTGCCTCCTGCTGCTCCCTCCATCCTGGGGGGCTGCCCTTCATCCCCCCCGATGCTTTCCCCTCCATCCCGGGGGGCTGCCCGACCTCCACCCCCCGGATGTCTGCCCTCCATCCCTTGGGTCTTTCCTCCATCTCTCACCCCTTTTGCTGCCCTCCCCATCCCGGGGGTCTGCCCCTCCACATCCCCCTTTGCTGCCCGAAACACCCCGGGGGGGTTCTGTCTCCATTCCCTACCCCCCGATATTGTGGGGTACCAGTGAAACGGGCTGGGAAATTTGGCTGGAGCGAAGGGCTGCAGGTGTGAGGGCAAGGCAGGGCAGGTCTGGGGGTGCTGGAGCAGGGCAGGACTCCCCAAAAGGGGGTGGAAGGAGGTGCCAGGGTGGAAGTGGGCTCACTGCAGGCAGGGGTGTCGCTGCCTGTGGGATCCCACACTTGCCTGCTGCCAGGAGACCCTGCCCAGAGCCAGCCAACATCCTGCCTGCTGCCCTCAGCCCACGCTGTCCTGGCTTCCCAGTCTACAGAGTTACCCTGTCCTGGGGTGCTCGGGGACCTCCTGTCAGGACCCACGGGGGGCTCAGAAGCACAGAGACACCCCAAGTTGCCCCAGAGGCTGTGCCCCTGTCACAGGGCTGCCCATCCCTCGGGGCAGGCAGTGCCCATGTGCAGCACCCAAGCACGGGGAGGATGGAAAGGACATCAGCCTTTTGTTCCCATCTTCTTCCTCGGGAGGCACCAGCAGTGAGCAGCTGCTGGCCTGAGCTCTTGTCCCTGCACTGGGGCTCCCACCTCATCTCTACGAGCAGAGAATTTGGGGGGAATGCTGGAGTGATGCTCACCACAGCCAGGGCCTGGGCCAAGGACACCCCAGGGGAACCTGGAGATGCTCGAGGGGGTGTCAGTCCTCTCTGAATGTGTTCTTGTCCTCCTCGGGGCCAGCAGGTCGTAGGGAATGGCTCAGGGCAGGGTCTCAGCCATAAGGGCATCCTGTGGGTACAGCTTCAAAGATCACATGAGTTGGGGGGTCCCAGAGAGCCCCACGTCTCCCTGGAGAGAGCTCTGCTCTGCGCCAGGGTGAAGCTGGCTGGAAGGGGTGCAGGGGACCAGGGCAGTGGCAATGCCAGCCAGTGGCTACTCCTTGCCAGCTGGGCTGGTGGCTCATGCAGGTGCCTTTAAAAGGCAGATGAGTCCCTCACAAAGCTGCCCTGTGAGCAGAGTGGATTCCCCATCCTGGGATTGCCCAGAGAGTTCTGTCTCATCTGCTCTTCACCTGCCTGCAGGAACACAAGGGAGACAACCAGCTCCCCAGGAACCCTTCCCTGACTGCTGGCATATCTCTCACCCCGTTTGGTGCTAAATGTCTCTTGCTCTCCCAGACACTGGAAGCCTGGCAAGCCAACAAAGGGATTTAATTCCTCGTGAAGCTCATTCCAGGCTTCTCCCAGGGGCCGCCCTTAATCCCGGGAAGCCTGACTGACCCCAGGGAGCCTGGCCAGCCCCGGGAGGCCTGGCTGCCCCCCACAGCAGCTGCCTGCAGACACATCCCTGGCAGGAGGGCAGGTCTGTGGGACACCCACACGTGTGATGGTGTCAAAGACACAGGGACGTCCCTGAGGCTGAGCTGGGAAGCAGTGGTGGAGCAGGGAGCTGGACGTGGGCAGTGAGGTGCCAGTCCAAGAGCTGGGCTCCCCTCTCCACGCTCCTGCAGCACAACTGCCTCCCCCAGCCCGGGTCCTGGACGCCTGTGGGCAAGGCTGGCAGCACCCAGGGAAAGCCAGCTCTGAGCCTGTGTGCTGGCAGCCACCAGCCCGTGCCCACCTTGTATCCCACCTGAGGGTGCTTTCCCCTGTGCGTGCTGCCACGTCCTGCCCCGAGGTCTCCTCTCCATCCCCGGGAGGTTTCTCCTCCCTCTCCCCAGCAGTGGCTGGTGCCGCTCCCAGCCCCCCCCCACCC
>NW_008616267.1:2140-2560 GCF_000691845.1 Merops nubicus
GGCCCCCCCGGGCCGTGCCCCAGCCCCTGGCCTGCCCCTCCACCCATCCTGCACGGCTGCAGAGGTCCCCAAAATGAATCAAAGAGCCACCAGGAGAAGATGAGCTGGCTGTGAGCAGACGATGGGGTGTCCATCACATGGGGCTGCCAGATGAGGTGCAGGGACCGTGGACCAGCTCGTGGGGACCCAGAAAGATGGAGCCAGCTTGGGCTCAGCCCCACTTCAGGTTCAGCACAGTGTTTGCTGCTGCCGGCTGTGGGCAGCCCCCCTCTGCCCAGACCCCAAACATGGCCATAACCCCGAGGGCTTTGGCTGGGTGCTGGAGCAGACCCTGCTGAGCCCCACAGCCCCCACCCGGGAAGGATGCTCCTCACCACACTCCATCTTTTCTTTTCCTCCTGCATCCCAAACATCCCAAAC